>NC_030683.2:8496582-8544726 GCF_000004195.4 Xenopus tropicalis | reverse complement strand
TGCACTGATCTTGCCATAAGTTGCCAAGAACTGTTCCTGTGCAATGTGCAATGTGCAGTACCGAAGAAGGTGCAGTTACAGCATTCTGGGCAAACAGATTATTTTCCCCATGGTTAGGTGGGGAACTTTTGTTGTTGTTGGGGGGCTGAACTTGTTCTCCCTACACCACTGCATTTATCTATCACTTACGGCTTGGCGGCCACACCACCGATGAGACCCAGAATGGAAACCCAGCACAGAAACCTTCTCAGGAACATTGTTCCCATCTCAGGAACCTTCTGCATCTCCTGGCACAACTACCTGGGGTAGGTCTTTATACGCCTTGCGAATGGGAGGAGACATTATGACTGCATTGGGTTTGGATTTCAGATAAGACAGTCAGGAACAAAAAACATTTTGAATGTCAGTGTCCTGGCAAAATGAGGCTAGAAGCCTACTGGCCTTTATTTGGATTAGGTAATGAGATACTTTACCTGTTACAAAGCTTAAGGGCAAGGCCACACATGGCGTTTTTACATTTCATTTTTAAATGTTATTACTGGAGTAAATACATATAATTTTATATAACAGTTTTGTTTCCCCACAATGCAATTTTCATCTACTTGGGAAGTTCACGTCTCCCATAATCCCCCACCCTGAAAGCCATAATTACCTAAATGATAACACGGTTTCAACGTTGGGTCCGGTGCGTACAATTGCATCTTCCAGGGTAACGTCACATGGTCGGAATTTATCCATTAACATTTTCTTCCTGGTTTGCTCTGGAGCTTCACATTTCAACAAGTAAGTTCCTTGTCAGAAGAAACTCTCCACTATTGACAAAGACACTCACTTATAAAGTTCTACATAAAGGGACACAAGAAATCCCCCAGTATCCCCTATAAAGGCAGGTGAGGAAGAAGATGTAAAATGCAAAGTTCCATAACCACAAAGGTCCAGTTGAAGCTAAAGATAGCAACACCCAGAACAAACCAAGAGTGAATCACTTAAACCACAGACCCATCGGGCATTATGGAGTCATCTCTCCCAGTCTGGCGTTGGGTTGGAGACACACACATCTATTTATCCAAATGCCCGACCAGTTGTGAAAAGCACTTGGGTGCATATTTTCATGGCATTCATTGTATTTCAGTCTTTGCATTGGCCAAAGGGAGCTCTGTCCTTTATAGCTGCTCTGTAGAGGGTATAAACTCTGGGGGTCCTATATGTCTCTGTGTGCTGCAGCCCTTGTCTCATTCACATCTATAGGAGAAGGTACCAGGCAAATGGGAGCAACCATTCATGGAGTCAAAATAGGCCCTGGCATATCTAGTAATGTCCTAACAGCCCCACACAAAGAGCACATATTTACACTTACTGGTTACACACACGGTCTTCCAGGGAAGTCATTCAGTCTTGTCCTTGTGGCCATCTGAGGGGAACAGATTTCATAGTAGAAGCTCCAGGACCCCAAAATCAGGTGATCACTCACCAGCAGAACTCACCATCTTTCCCTGTGGAGCCAGACTGAGAGGAATGATTGGCCTCTATCCCGGTCCTATTTTATCCGCACTTACATCCCAGGGCAGACAGTCTTCCTCCCCCAGGGCATTACCTAACAGACTATGGATATTGTAATAACATACACATTATTAGCTCTTAAGGAAGCTTCCATCAGAATCATTTGGGGATTTTATCAATGTTATAAATGGCACAGTTATGCTTGGTTCCCTCTGAAACAAACCTCTAGTAATACTTATTTAGCAATCTCTTTGCCCAGGGACTGCTTAAGAGTTTAATTGCAAGGTACACTGTGTATAAACATAACCTTATGCAGTTCTACTTGCTTTCTTGTTGTTTGTGTAAGCATCAGGCATGTTTATCACCTGCAAATAAACTCAAATCAAATCTTTCCATAGCACAATATCCAGGGTTTTTTTTTCCTTGAAGAAGAACAAAATACTTTTTTCACGGCTTGCAAATGGGAACTGCTTCCCATTCATGAGAGCACGATTTTTCGCTGGTTAAAAGCACGATAGGAAAAATGATGATAATTTCTGATGTGTGAAAATTGCACAAAAATTCTTTTCTTGGTCGTACGAAAATATTGTAGTTGCGATCCGAAAGTCACAAAATTTTTGGATCCAAACGATCGTAAACGGCACAAAAACCTTACTGGCTTTGAAACTTCAGTGCATGATTTTGGAAGCCTCCCATAGGGCTCAATGGCACTCTGCAGCTCCAACCCGGCCCAAGGAAAGTCTCCCATAGGGCTCAATGGCACTCTGCAGCTCCAACCCGGCCCAAGGAAAGTCTCCCATAGGGCTCAATGGCACTCTGCAGCTCCAACCCGGCCCAAGGAAAGTCTCCCATAGGGCTCAATGGCACTCTGCAGCTCCAACCCGGCCCAAGGAAAGTCTCCCATAGGGCTCAATGGCACTCTGCAGCTCCAACCCGGCCCAAGGAAAGTCTCCCATAGGGCTCAATGGCACTCTGCAGCTCCAACCCGGCCCAAGGAAAGTCTCCCATAGGGCTCAATGGCACTCTGCAGCTCCAACCCAGCCCAAGGAAAGTCTCCCATAGGGCTCAATGGCACTCTGCAGCTCCAACCCGGCCCAAGGAAAGTCTCCCATAGGGCTCAATGGCACTCTGCAGCTCCAACCCGGCCCAAGGAAAGTCTCCCATAGGGCTCAATGGCACTCTGCAGCTCCAACCCGGCCCAAGGAAAGTCTCCCATAGGGCTCAATGGCACTCTGCAGCTCCAACCCGGCCCAAGGAAAGTCTCCCATAGGGCTCAATGGCACTCTGCAGCTCCAACCCGGCCCAAGGAAAGTCTCCCATAGGGCTCAATGGCACTCTGCAGCTCCAACCCGGCCCAAGGAAAGTCTCCCATAGGGCTCAATGGCACTCTGCAGCTCCAACCCGGCCCAAGGAAAGTCTCCCATAGGGCTCAATGGCACTCTGCAGCTCCAACCCGGCCCAAGGAAAGTCTCCCATAGGGCTCAATGGCACTCTGCAGCTCCAACCCGGCCCAAGGAAAGTCTCCCATAGGGCTCAATGGCACTCTGCAGCTCCAACCCGGCCCAAGGAAAGTCTCCCATAGGGCTCAATGGCACTCTGCAGCTCCAACCCGGCCCAAGGAAAGTCTCCCATAGGGCTCAATGGCACTCTGCAGCTCCAACCCGGCCCAAGGAAAGTCTCCCATAGGGCTCAATGGCACTCTGCAGCTCCAACCCGGCCCAAGGAAAGTCTCCCATAGGGCTCAATGGCACTCTGCAGCTCCAACCCGGCCCAAGGAAAGTCTCCCATAGGGCTCAATGGCACTCTGCAGCTCCAACCCGGCCCAAGGAAAGTCTCCCATAGGGCTCAATGGCACTCTGCAGCTCCAACCCGGCCCAAGGAAAGCTCCCATAGGGCTCAATGGCACTCTGCAGCTCCAACCCGGCCCAAGGAAAGTCTCCCATAGGGCTCAATGGCACTCTGCAGCTCCAACCCGGCCCAAGGAAAGTCTCCCATAGGGCTCAATGGCACTCTGCAGCTCCAACCCGGCCCAAGGAAAGTCTCTCATAGGGCTCAATGGCACTCTGCAGCTCCAACCCGGCCCAAGGAAAGTCTCCCATAGGGCTCAATGGCACTCTGCAGCTCCAACCCGGCCCAAGGAAAGTCTCCCATAGGGCTCAATGGCACTCTGCAGCTCCAACCCGGCCCAAGGAAAGTCTCCCATAGGGCTCAATGGCACTCTGCAGCTCCAACCCGGCCCAAGGAAGCCCCCAAGACTCTATAGCTGCAATGTGCTTGGCTCCAACCGGCCAATGAAAGTCTCCCATAGGGCTCAATGGCATTCTGCAGCTCTTTTTGGCCCAGGAAAGTCTCCCATAGGGCTCAATGGCACTCTGCAGCTCCAACCCGGCCCAAGGAAAGTCTCCCATAGGGCTCAATGGCACTCTGCAGCTCCAACCCGGCCCAAGGAAAGTCTCCCATAGGGCTCAATGGCACATGTATGTCTGTCTATGGAGTGCACAAAAGTGGATCTCATCCTGTAGTTGGCTAATTAGAGTTGTTTCTCCTTACACCAACTTCACATGCCACAATAAGTGAATTTTTATTTACTCATAGTACAGAGAAAAAAAAAGGAAAAAAACTCATAAACTTATAGACATACCAGAGAAACATACAGGTTAAAATTTGATCAAATAGAAAAATAGACTTCCTTATGAGTTAAAATTAGCATTAAACCAAGCACATTTAGCATAAAATAAAATCAATTTACAGGTTAATATCCATCTATCTTATGAATCTCACGCAATTTGAACCACTTTAGACCATACGCTCCTTGCTATTTGGCCCAAATACTAAATGTATTTAGTAGGGGTTTTGAATAGATTTTGCGTTCTCATATAAAATATAGGAGCATGAAAGCTAGTGCAGTGGAATGGAGAAAACCCCAATGAGCGAATATCACTGAATTTCTTAATACTAAGAATCATCCTGGGCCGGGAGACTGACTCTATTACAAGTGGTAGCCTCTCTCGACACCGCTCCTTACTGCTGCGTCTGTTCCAAATGGCGTCCAACGTCACACGCCTCTCATCCTTAGATATGCAATGGTTAAATATGCATATTGCTTTCTTTATTAACACAAACTTTAGATTTGTAGCAGTACTGAAACAGAAGCAACCCAATAGATATTGCATTTATCTAACTACAAATACTATTACAGGTATTACAGGTTCCCTTTTCTCTGTAATAAAAAAAGTACCTGTACTTGATCCCAAACTAAAGATATAATTACCCCTTATTGGGGCAGAAACAGCCCTATTGGGTTTATTTAATGGTTAAATGATTCCCTTTTCTCTGTAATAATAAAACAGTACCTGTACTTGATCCCAACTAAGATATAATTACCCCTTATTGGGGCAGAACAGCCCTATTGGGTTTATTTAATGGTTAAATGATTCCCTTTTCTCTGTAATAATAAAACAGTACCTGTATTTGATCCCAACTAAGATATAATTACCCTTATTGGGGCAGAACAGCCTATTGGGTTTATTTAATGGTTAAATGATTCCCTTTTCTCTGTAATAATAAAACAGTACCTGTACTTGATCCCAACTAAGATATAATTACCCTTATTGGGCAGAACAGCCCTATTGGGTTTATTTAATGGTTAAATGATTCCCTTTTTCTCTGTAATATAAACAGTACCTGTACTTGATCCCAACTAAGATATAATTACCCTTATTGGGGCAGAACAATTCCATTGGGTTTATTTCATGTTTAAATGATTCCCTTTTAAACAATGCTCCAAAACTTTGCATTGGTTATTGCATTTCCCACTGTACCTTAGATAAAGGAATGTTGTATAAAGCACATGGGAGTATATGTTTATAACATTCATTGTATTTTAATCCTTGCATGCCAGGGTGCAATTGCCAAATAGAGCACTGTTCTTAACATCTACTCTGTGGAAGGTCTTATAAAATCTCTGTGTGCCGCAGTCTGTCATCTCTGTAGGTGAATCAGTAGCACTGGCAGTACGTAGCAGGCAAATCGGAGTAACATTGTATGGACAGAGATTCAAAATGGGCCCCACATATCTAGTAATGTCCAAACAGCCCCACACATGTAGTAGTTTATACCCCTTGTCTTCCACTAAAGTCTCTTCCTGAGAGAAGTAGATGTCACAGTAGAAACTCAGGCCCCCAAGTGGCATTGATGATCACTCACTGGCAGAACTCTCCATCTTTCCCTGTGGAGCCAGACTGAGAGGAATGATTGGCCTCTATCCCGGGTCCTATTTTATCCGCACTTACATCCCAGAGCAGACAGCCTTCCTCCCCCAGGGCATTAACCTAACAGACTAATGGATATTGTAATAATATACACATTATTAGCTCTGAATGTAGCTTCCATCAGAATTATTTCAGGATTTCATCAATACCTACCATGCAATGTTTGCCCTTTCTGTTTCTATTACATATAGAATATAACAGTAAGTTATAAATGGCACAGTTATGCTTGGTCCACTATAAAACTACCCTTCAGTAGTGACAATAAGTAGACTTTTAATGTGCAACTAAACTTTGGTTACACAAATGGCTTACTTCCATTCAGTTGTAGCTTCACACATCCCTTTAATGGTGGTCTTATGCCTTTAAAAAATGGGTTTGGGTCGTGGAAATCTTTCCCTATCAAAGCTACAGCCTGTGGGACAACGCTTAGGTCAGGAGATAACTTTTCAAAGAAATGTAACCAAGCAGGGAGGTTTCAACCTTTGAGGGTAGTTAAGTACCACCATATGGGGTTTACCTCAACATGGTAAGGTACTGTATATACTCGAGTATAAGACTAGTTTTTCAGCACCCAAAATGTGGTGAAAAAAAGTCACCCTCGGCTTATACTTGAGTTGGGTGCCATGCGTCCCTCCAGACTAGCACCCTCTGTCCTTTGTGTGCAAATTAGGCCCCCCGCAACCAGACCCTCCAGTGCCCTGGCCTAGGCTCCCACTAGCAATACTTATTCCCCCTTACATCCCTCCGGGACTGGGTCTGCTGCCAGTTTGCCAATGTGCATGGGGTAGTACTCATATTGTTTTGTTGACCCTCTTCTCCGCTTACAGAGCTAGTTTACTGTTTTTCTTTGAAATAAATATTGAAAACATATACCCCACCGATGCCTCAATTAATGTAATTTTATTGGTATTTATTTTGATTATTAAAACTTAGCAGTAGCTGCTGCATTTCCCACCCTAGGCTTATACTCGAGTCAATAAGTTTTTCCAGTTTACTTAGGTAAAATTAGGTACCTCGGCTTATATTCGGGTCGGCTTATACTTGAGTATATACCGTAACTTGGCATCATCATCGAAAGACTGGAGAGAGAGAGAACGGAACCTACTTATCTGCCATAAATGGGAAGTGCCTGAATCACTTCTCTAGGCTCCTGCTCATTTATATCTGTAACTCCATAACTTGGCCTGTTGTATGGGTATAGTAAACTGGGTATTTGTGTCTTACTGTACCTGCTTAATTGCCTGAGAAAAGGGGAGGAGGAACCTACCTGCAGGTTGGCTATTCCCTGAGGGAGGAGTAGTGGTAAGGGTAATCCCCACTCTTATTTTAGATCATGTATGGGGGTGAATAAAAATTCCATACAGGAATGTGAGTAGAGAATGCAAAACTCCCTGAAGTGTTCCATAGATGCCCGAGACTCCCATGAAATCCTTCGTGAGTACCCGCGTTGATATTTGACATTTATTTAATTTTAGATATTTTTAGTGGCATACTGTATCTATTGAAGGTGTATGTAAAAGGTGGATTTTACTAGTATAAAAACTAATGCAACTTGTAAAAGTACTGTAATAAGGATACATTTACTTTTTAAGCAACATTCTTGCCCTAAGCAAAACACCACATTTTGATTCCGTACCATCCTGATGTGTAGGTTCAACTTGAGTGTAAAGAGTTAAACTCATGCTTTATTCTTCCGCCACATTCAGGGGCTTCTCAGCCGTCTTAATAACGTAAGTCATCTATGGGAAGGTGTTGATAGAAAACAGAAGAGAAAGGAGGTTTCTTTTTTAGAAAGTCCCTTGGAGGAGGGACAAGGGAAAGACTTGAAATAACGGTTGAGAGACCGCGCCACTTGGGGCTATCGACGCTCAAGGGGCAGAAAGAATGGTTAGTAGATCCAGGCCTAAAGTTACAGGTGTTGAACCTCTCTTCTTTTCCCTTAATAGAGATCATATAGAACTCCTTGAAAAGGGATTACATTTGTACCTGATAATAGTTTGAATAAATTTGAGTGCATACAAGATATAAATCTTTTGCTAGGAAATTGGCTCTACACAATATTTCAAAAACAAAAGAAAAGAAAGGGAAATTAAGAAAGATGGGATTGACTGGGGGATGCTCTACCTACTTTACGCATTATAGAGTATCTGTCAATGGGTAATAGAGGCGATACCGGAACAATAGGATGAGTTAAAAAACAGAGCGTATTTACCCCTAATATCATGCATACCCTCATATAGATATTTTTGTAAAACTGGTTACTTAGATAGAAATTGAAAGGAGGTTAATAGAGGAATAACAGGGGATGGGAAATCTGCCCTAATCTAATGAGGGATTTGGAGGAGGAATTGAGCAAGAGTGTAAGTATATTGAAATTAAAGGCTGATAAAGGGGGAAATATTGTGATAATGGAGAAGGCAGATATAAGCGAAATGCTATGACCTTAATGACCTGGGTTTATTTAATGGTTAAATGATTCCCTTTTCTCTGTAATAATAAAACAGTACCTGTACTTGATCCCAACTTTGATATATATAATTCTTATTGGATGCAAAACAATCCTATTTGGATTAGTTAATGTTTTATTGATTTTTTAGTAGACTTAAGGTCTGGAGATCCAAATTACAGAAAGACCCCTTATCCAGAATACTCTTGGTCCCAAGCATTCTGGATAATGGGTCCTATACCTGTATAGTACTGTGGAAGAGATACATGGATGATATTTTAATTATTTGGAAGGGTAATAGGGAGGACTTTTCCTATATGATCAGCCTGCTTAATGAAAATCAAGTAGGATTATATTTTACACGTGAATTTGGCTCTGATAAGCTTCCCTTTCTGGATCTGTTACTAAGGAGTAGTACTTCCTGCCAGGTTAATACAACAGTATACCGAAAACAAACAGCTACGAATAGCCTTCTGCATTACACAAGCTTCCATCCTACTCCTTTGAAAAGAGGTCTCCCTGTTGGGCAGTATCTGAGATTAAGGAGGAACTGTTCGGATATCAGAGATTTTAAGGTGAAGGCTTTAGAATTACGCGATAGATTTCTCCAAAGGGGTTACCCAAGGAAATGCTTACAGAGAGCGTACCAACGAGCTTTGGAGGCTGATAGGAAGGTTCTTTTGAGTAATAACCCTAGGATTGAGGAGTCCCCTTCAAAAGAAGTGAGATTAATAATCAGTGGTCAGAGGTTAAACCAATAATGGCTAAACATTGGGATATATTAAGGGGGGACTCGGACCTTAGGGATGTACTACCTGGAAAACCAGTAATGGTAGCTAGAAGGGCTAAGAGTTTAGCGGATATGTTGGTGCAAAGTCATTATGTGGATAAGAAGTTGGATGTACCGGTACACTTTTTAACTCCAACTATGGGTTCCTATAAATGTCACCATTGTGACGCTTGTCAATACATGAAACCAATGAAGTTTGGACATCCGGTATTTGCGAGGGATTATGAGATCAGGCCGTTCATAAACTGCAGAACCTCGGGAGTGATTTAGGCTGCCGTATGTAAGTGGCCAAAAACGTATATTGGAAAAACCTTTAGGGAATTGTGGAGAAGAATTTTGGAACATGTGGGGACAATTATCCATAAAAAGGATACCCCCGTAGCAAGACACATGAGGGACTTTCACAATTCGAATCCCATGGAAGTTTATTTCTTTGGGATTGAGAAAGTGAAATTTTCCGAAAGAAAAGGCAACATTGACAATATTCTCCTAAAAAAAGAATGCCAATGGATTTTCAGACTAAAAACTAGGTCCCCCATAGGTTTAAATGAGGGGTTCACCTTTAAACCCTTTTTCCGAAGGGTGAAATCTTCTTGGTGCTATTAAGCCAACATTATAATGAGAGGTTTACTCACACACCCCTTATCCCTAAGGGTTAATTCCCCTTAGGGTTACCAAGGCAACACCATGAGACTTTTTTAGTGGGCGTTTACTTTGTTAATTAATGCACTATATAAACACCTTGAGGAAGGAAGAGAGCCAATGATAGCCCCTGATGAAGTCACATGTTAGTGACGAAACGCGTTGGGTGGGTCATGGGAGAAGGAGCGTTTAGGGAAGCTTGTACTGTATGTGCGCCGCTTAGGGATGTCAAACTAGGCGCGCCGAGTGTTGTCAGCCGTTAGGGAGAGCGAATGGAATGTGAATATTAGGCGGGGGTTGTGGTGGGAAGTGGGTCTAAAGGCCCCCATACACGGGCTGATAGAAGCTGCCGATATGGGTCCCTTGGACCGACATCGGCAGCTTATCTGCCGTGTAGGGGAAGAAACGAGTGGGCTGGCCAACCGATATCTGGCCTGAAATTGGCCAGATATCGATCGGCCAGGTTAAAAGATTCAGTCAGATCAGGACCGCATCGGCTCGTTGATGCGGTCCCCGAACTGACTGGCCCATTGCCGCCTACATAATCCGGTCGTTTGGCCCCAGGGCCAAACGTTTGGATTTTTTTTTTTTTTTAAAGTTCAAGCTCCCCGATATCGCCCACCCGTAGGTGGGGATATCGGGGGAAGATCCGCTCGCTTGGCGATCTCGCTAAGCGAGCGGATCTTACCGTGTATGGGGACCTTAAGGCTGAACGTGATTATTTGTACTGAGATGCTGAATTGTGCGCTGTAAATGGAGCTCGAGTGTGGTGTTCCCTCGAGATTTGATTTAATAAGCACAATCTTTTTAATGAAATATACACCACGTGGAGCCTAAGAACACATATATATGATATTGGTTGTGTCTGCACTTGTGACACCCCGATTCCCCGCTGTATTTATACCTTTAATCTGTATTCCTCCCTCCTTGATTTTGTTTGGGTGCACAGCCTGGGGGTGGGAGAAAGCTGTAGGGCAGCGAATTTGGGGACAGGAACCAGGCTGTGTAAGGTGTGTTGATTTGTGAGCTTAATAATATACTTTCTGCCTGTTAATACTTCCCACCCTTTGACAAACCACCTGACCTATTAAGATTCAATGAATTAATTATTACCGCTCTAATTATGAATGGCTGTAAATACAATAATGAATTAAGCACAAGCGCTGCTGAGTGGCGCTACTAGTTTGTATATCATTAATGAACTGTCCCATTTTTGAAAGGAAAGGGAAACAAATCATGTGAAATTACTGTAATTATCTGCACTCTTTAAAATGAATTGTTTTTTTAAATAATCATTGATTTTTCTGCAGTTTTTGGTCGATCCAACTATTTAATAAGATAGTGATGATCTTTTTTAACTTAATGAAATTAAAAGTTATATTTTATTATCAAAGGCTCCAAATGAATTTTCTTGTAAATTTGTTATATTGAGGTAGAAAATACCAGGTGACCGATAGTATGAAATTTAGAGCCGAATTTGTATTATATATCTATGGGATGTTGCCAAAACGCCCAGGCCACAAGGTCATAATAAGAACTTGCCATTGCTGACCAGTAGTGTCCAAGGATGATTGCTGCACACTAACAGGGATTTCAGGCAGCTGTAAAATAAAGTACCATTCCTCCTAATAAGAACCACTCTAACCCAAAAATACCCACTAGCAATAGACTTGTGCAGTAGCACTGATCTCCACCCATTTCCACTTTATTACTCTTGCAAGATATCCAGATGCAATGATGTACATCATGGGTCCTGTAACAAGCAGTGGAGGATGTTTGAATGGGTTCCAGGTGTTATCTTGGGTCATAGATCTAATACTCAGTCACACCATGTGGCAATTGGCCAGTGACTGTTTTTTGCCCAGGACAGTTACTGACCCCTAGTCCAGCTGCAGGAAGCAACAATAATTCCACTACCTGCCCCTACCCCTTCATTTAAAAGGCTTCATAGGATCTCTCCAACCCATGTTCCAACTTTGATCTTATTCAAGACAAATACAAGAGGCGGCTCAACTGCAAAATAGGTCCCATTTATTAAAACAGAACATTTTATAGTGTAATGTTGTTCAGATTGATAAAGAGCTAGAGAGATTTATAAGAGAACAGATGTGTGCCAGCCCAGTCTGTGTAAGCTCTACTTCCATTCCCACCCACTGTCATTTATTTAATACCAGCACCACATTTAGGCAGATTGAAGTCCATTCCAGCGGTTCCTGAGTTCAAGCTCCAGTTGCAGAGCATTGCAGTGGGTTCTAGAAAACAATCTGTAACCAAGAAAAAAAGCAGATTAAAAAGAAAGGGAACCCAGTGCCCAGCTCTCTATACAGTATATGGTCTCAATCAGGTCACTCTGTTTTAGAATTGTTTATTCATGCATTGGGAGTTAAATAACTTGACTAAAATGTATCATTTAGAACAGAGAAGAACCAAAATTAGAGAGAAAAGCCCTGCTCAGTAAAGGAATCCTGGGAAAAATCCAATTTTATATATCTTATTTCCATGAGATAGATCTTATATTACATTTAGTTTTCTTTAATGTCCTTTCTCTGCTCTGAATTATTCATAAGGTGCAAGGATGGACTGTCATACCAAGGAACCAGGAAAGCTCTTGATCAGCCCAGTCATTTATTGGCCCCATCCTGTTTACACATTCATTTGCCCCATGTCTGTACTGCGGCAATTTCATTTTCAACTTCAGGAGGTGGCGGATTGCTAATGTGGTGCCGTTATTTAAAAAGGGATCCCGTTCTCAGCCTAAAAACTATAGGCCTGTTAGTCTGACATCAGTAGTAGGAAAGCTTTTGGAAGGGGTAATAAGGGATAGGGTACTTGAATACATTGCAGTTCACAATACAATAGTATTGTGAACTGCAATGTATTCAAGTACCCTATCCCTTATTATTATAGTTTGTGCCAGCATGGTTTTATGCGTAACAGATCTTGCCAGACTAATTTAGTTGCCTTTTATGAGGAGGTGAGTAGGAACCTCGATGCTGGAATGGCAGTGGATGGGATCTACTTGGACTTTGCTAAAGCGTTTGATACAGTACCTCACAGAAGGTTAATGATCAAATTGAGGAATATTGGCCTAGAACATAATATTTGTAATTGGATAGAGAACTGGCTGAAGGATAGAGTACAAAGAGTGGTGGTAAATGGAACATTTTCTAATTGGACCAGTGTGGTTGTGGTTAGTGGGTACCGCAGGGGGTCAGTCCTTGGTCCTTTGCTTTTTAACTTGTTTATTAATGACCTGGAGGAGGGCATAGACAGTACTGTTTCTATTTTTGCTGATGACACTAAAACTATAAGTTCCATGCAGGATGTGCCGCTTTGCAGAGAGATTTGACAAAATTGGAAAACTGGGCAGCAAACTGGGAAATGAGGTTCAATGTTGATAAGTGCAAAGTTATGCACTTTGGTAGGAATAATATAAACGCAAACTATCTACTGAATGGTAGTGTGTTGGGGGGATCCTTAATGGAGAAGGATCTGGGGGTTTTTGTAGATAACAAGTTGTCTAATTCCAGGCAGTGTCATTCTGTGGCTACTAAAGCAAATAAAGTGCTGTCTTGTATAAAAAAAAAAAACATTGTTTCAAGGGATGAAAACATAATTTTGCCCCTTTATAGGTCCCTGGTAAGGCCTCACCGTGAGTATGGGGGGCAGCTCTGGGCTCCAGTCCTTAAGAAGGATATTAATGAGCTGGAGAGAGTGCAGAGACTGCAACTAAACTGGTAAAGGGGATGGAAGGGTTAAACTATGAGGTGAGACTGTCAGGGTTGGGGTTGTTCTCTCTGGAAAAGAGGCGCTTGCGAGGGGACATGATTACTCTGTACAAGTACATTAGAGGGGATTATAGGCAGTTGGGGGATGTTCTTTTTTCCCATAAAAACAATCAGCGCACCAGAGGCCCCCCCTTTAGATTAGAGGAACGGAGCTTCCATTTGAAGCAGCGTAGGGGGTTTTTCACGGTGAGGGCAGTGAGGGGGTTGGGGAATGCCCTTCCTAGAGATTGGGTAATGGCAGATTCTGTTAATGCCTATAAGAGGGGCCTGGATGAGTTCTTGAACAAGCATAGTATCCAAGGCTATTGTGATACTAATATCTACAGTTAGTACTAGTGGTTGTATATATAGTTTATGTATGTGAGTGTATAGATTGGTAAGTATAGGTTGTGAGTGCTGGGTTTACTTGGATGGGTTGAACTTGATGGACTCTGGTCTTTTTTCAACCCTATGTAACTATGTAACTATGAAAAGAACTGGACAAGAGTTAAGAATTATGGAAAGAATAAAGCTGAAATAATGTGAGCAAATAAGGAAAAGAATAAAAGGAAAGGAAGCAAAGAAGACATGGAATTATGATAAGAGGAGGCAATGGGGCTTATCTGCACCTGGGCAATAAACCATGGCAACCAATGAAATGTTTTGTTCTACCAGCAAAGGGCTAGAAAAGAGAGCTGTACATACGTTATCCGTGTTCAGCAAGGGCGACTGTATGAGGCAAAGCCATTTTCCCCTGGAAAGAAAAATGGTTAAAGCCGATTATGAGGGAGGGAGTCACTATTAGTTACCAAGGTTTCAGGTTTCATTACTAATACTATACAATTCCCCCTTTGGATAAGATTTTTCCTTAAAAGCAGAAATGCGATTCCCCAACTGATTTCATTTTTGATAATGTTAATAATCCCTTAGGGGTAACAATAAATGTAAATATCCCATTTAGAATGTACTAGGCATAGGGGGAGTTACTAGGGCCCTATAGGGACTTCAATTCTTGCAAATGCTCCATTCCCCTTATACCAGTCAGGAAAGGAAGACAAAATATGTCAGCAGGGGCTCCACTTGCTTTCTGCCCCAAGAGCTGTAAAGGAGAAACGGAACGGGGGCAATTATCCCACACCGTTCTTATAGTCAGTCTTTATAAGGCCTCAAATCCACATATACACAGTGTGCATTACCTGTTTCATAGTAATCATAGACGTACACTGAGCCACTCTTCACATTCAGCACCCTGCTGCCAAGGAGCATTTTAAATGAGAGCTGGATAGGCTTCTGGGGCACCTATGGGGGGAACAGAAATAGCCCACAATATAAGCATCAAACTAGACAATCCCAGGAGTTCAGAATAACAGACTATTCCCCCAGGATGAATACGTAACCAACAGACAGTTTATATTATGTTAAGTATTCTAATAAAGAATCGCCAAACTGGAATATATATATCAGTAAATATTGCCCTTTTACATCCTTTCCCTTTATCCACCATTTTGTGAAGGGCTATGTGCTCCCTCAGAGATCAGCTGACAGGAAGTGAGGAGACTTACAGAGCTGAGGTACAGAAATATGTGGTTGTTCTGCTCTTCTGTTCTGGAGACCTGCTTAGAGTTTTCTAGCTAGAAAAGAATAGAACAAATTCAACTGCGTCAATTCCTACGGTAACAACAACCGCACTGCACATTCTCCTGCAGTCAGAATCATTTGCAAGGGGAGACCAGAGTGAATATACAAAGCAGTTCAGCCATGTTGGAACTGACACCACCATGCCCTGTACACTACTGTCCCAATAACACTATGCTGCCTCTGTATCTGTATATAACACCTTCCTCTCTACCAAGTAGGGGAGTTAAACTAGAACACCGAGTCAATTGTTGTAACTGGAATACCGGGGAAGTACCACAATAATGGTGTTTCAGTGGCTCAGTAACTGCCATTTACAGTATTTCTCACAACAAGTTATATACAGAAAAAAAAATAAAAATATATCAGTTATAACAACCAAAAATGAAATGAGTATTAGTGATATTCAGGACACTTAGAATACTGAATACAGTGAGTGAATACACTCTGGTATACTAACTGATATTTAGTGAGAACCTCAGGCAATTTAAGTTCACTGTGTGTATATACACATACATATAGCATCCCAGCATGTTAAACTTACAGAAGGCCTCCCTACCTGTCTCAGTGAGAAGTAGTCTGCTTGGTATCCTGACAGCATCTTTATATCAATAATCACCATGTTGGTTTCATTCCTTAAACCCTGATAGCTGAAGAAGAGATTGGGTAACAGATAGAATAGCAAAAAGTTAAAAAATAGACAATCGGCAAAGGATATGAAACTGGTGTTGATGGAGTTAAAAGGAATATATATATATATATATATATATATATATATATATATATAGAGATATATAGAGATATATAGAGAGAGAGAGAGAGAGAGAAGAGAGAGAGAGAGAGGGAGAGAAGAGAGGAGAGAGAGAGAGAGGGAGAGAGAGAGAGGGAGGGAGAGGAAGGGAGGGAGAGAAGGGAGGGAGAGGAAGGGGAGAGAGGGAGAGGGAGAGGGAGAGGAGAGGGAGAGGGAGAGGGAGAGGGAGAGAGGCACACACAGGGACTTTGCAAAAAGACAAATTATTTAATGAAAAAGATCCGACTTTTTTGAGCACCAACTGTGCTCTTCCTCAGGGACAAACCAAAAGACTGTGTGCATCCACCCCCAATAAATACCCCCTGTGTAGAAAAAGGCACCAAACCCAGTGATAGTAACCGTTATAAACAAATCATAGAGATAAAGAACATATAGTGATCAAAGGACACAAGAAAAAATAAAAAAGGGACAAGATAAAAAAGGCATTGCAATACACTGAGCAACAGTGAAAATAATGTACAAAATATCAATATAAATATATTATATATACACATACACAGGAACTCAAACAGACGGGCCGCTCCACACAGGACTTAAGCAAATTATAGAGATTTATTCACAAATTATAACAAGAGACTGACGTTTCGGCTGGTATCCCAGCCTTTCTCAAAGTTACAAAACTGATAGTGGGACAAACCTAAATACAACAAATGGCGGGAAACAAAAATCATGACGTGAATGGGACGTGTAAACTGCCAGACAAGTGTACTACAAAACCTCAAATAATACACAAAAAAGAAACCAAATATACATAAAATAAAATTGTAACCATGTCTCCTACACAGAGTGTACAACAACTTATACAATGATATGCACCAAACAAACCGTATCGCTAAGCCATCCTGCAGCGATGTGCGTGTCCATACGTAAAAAGTCAGTGTGTAGGCAAGAACAGCGACCATAACATCATACAATGTCAAGAAGTTCAAAACTGTTACCAGAAGTTCAAAAATATTACCAGAATATGTTACACAAATGGCCCGTGATACTGACTCTAGATAAATCGGTGTGACGATCGCTATCATTAGATAAATCAGTGTAGCCTCAATCGCTCCTGTAAGGAGGCATTGGAGTGGTCAGTAGTTGTATTGCTGGAAAAGGCCACTCACTATTACACTAGGGGTTTCAAGGTTGCTATGGCCATTTATATATAGTAACCTAGAGGCAGGTGGATTGCAATCGCACATTTAAACAAAATATTAATCAATGTTAAATAAACAATAATGACATTAAGACAAGCGTGGACAGAGAATAGAGAGAAAGGCTGGGATACCAGCCGAAACGTCAGTCTTTTGTTATAATTTGTGAATAAATCTCTATAATTTATAAGTCCTGTGTGGAGTGGCCCGTCTGTTCGAGTTCCTGTGTATACCTGTGTGGACTGCACCCAGGCAAAATTTCTTTCTGTATCGTGAGTGCCCTACCTATGTATGCTGTGTATATATTGATTGTGTGTGTGTGTGTGTGTGTGTGTGTGTGTGTGTGTGTGTGTGTGTGTGTGTGTATGTGTGTGTGTGTGTGTGTGTGTGTGTGTGTGTAACTTATGATTTATTTTACATGGTGAAACATTAAAATCCGACCTTTCAGTCCCACCTTTCCTTGAGAATGAAACATCTGACTGAAACGTCCGATTATAATGTATATATAAGTCTTCCTCTGATCCATCTTTAACTACATATATGCTGCCATTTGATGTTGCACCTCTGTGGATAGAGTGCTGGCATATTGGGGCTTCTATACACACACACACACACACACACACACATATATAACTGGATATATTCCACTTGCAGAGACCATTTTGTCATTATAAAACAATGGTGTCATTTTTTCGATACTTTCTCTGCAATGGTTCATTTCTCTTACGCACAACATGGGAAAGCGAAGGGCTTCTATTTCAGCCTGTTCTAGAGGGGGGAGTAGCAGAGGGTTACTGATTTACATTAACATTCTACCAGGGTTTCGCCCAGCAAAGGCCTACACAGTCTATTACTCTTCCAGTGAAAGGCGAGCTCTCTATGATGAATACTTTGATTTTTATAATACATTTAGAGAAAAATCAAACAGAATGACAGCCCAGTACCTAACAGAGAGTGTGATGGTTATAGTATAAGCCACTCCATTGAGACAGTTCTCAGACGCAGAATCAGCAACGACATAGAAGGCAGAGTTTTCTTTGGGCACTGGGATGTTGTATCGGATGGTGCTCTGGGAAAGGCCAAGTCACAGATATTTAAGATAAGACAAACATGTTACATAATGTATTATTTACACTATAATCCTAAGGCACTGTGAAAGCCAAAATATGATTACAGTAGTTCTATTAATACTTATCTGCTACTCTCATCTGAGCTGCATTGTCTCTTATGTACAGACGTGTGTATCAACCATCCCTTACCAGATTATTCTAAAAAATACTGTAATTAAAGCAGCAAAAAATTATTTTTCCAATGTAACACTTACCCTACAGGGCTACACTAGCAACTGGAGAACTGGAGTTAATATTGTTACCTGTACCAAGCAGCATCCTGTCCCATTGACACTAATGCTATAGTTCCCAGAGGCCTTGGGTAGCGCTTGTGTTTGTACAACAAGTCTGTTGTTCTCTCTCAGGGTTAGTTGTCCAACATCTCCAAATTCATTTCTCAGCACCACATTGTGATGAGCATTAGGTTTAAATATCAGTTGAGCGTAGAAAGCAAGGGCTTGCAAGGCCATGACTGTGTCCTGCAGTGAAGACAAGTTGTAGGATCTTCAGTCTCACTTTCTATATTTAGTCATTATTGTTGAAGGATGGTGACATTTGGCCAAGATTCAAAGCATTGTGCACATAATAGGTTATGCCCCCCTACAGATGATTAGTGAACAAGTGCTGGTCAATGGTGGTGAAGAGAAGAGAATATCCTGGGAACATGCAAACTTCTCATAACTCTACCAGCATTGAAATAAATAGACCAACACCAACATGGCCATTACCTGAGTAGATCTGAATCCTCCATATGAATTCTGCTGCTGGATGAGCCAAACTGATATCTCAGCCATGTAGGTCAAGTCATCGTGGGTAAGACTGGGGCCTTTTGCAATGCTGAGCAACATGTAGGCCGTGATTTCCACCTCTGCTGGTGCATTATTGGGGTAAAACAAAGGAACCCCTTCTGGTCCAGGCCTACCGTCACGTTCCCAGTGCAAGGTGCCTCCTGAATGGGACAGTAGAGGTTGTGTTGGGTTACACTGCGGATAAGCTAGTGACCATTTTAGCAATCATAAATGATCATGCCAAGTGGCTGCCGATACCTACAGTACCGATGTACGCCAACCTACACACCAGCATACATGATCCTGTAAAGAGAATTTATCTAAAACAGTACCCACGCTCAGAGATGGCCTTTGCTTTCAGTTCATTAAGCAGAGGGTTTCGTATTTCCCAGTTTTTAGCCAATGTGAAGACATACAACGAATAGGCTTTGAAGGGAAGGGTGGAAGCATTGACGATGGCAGCCTCCAAGCATCTCAGGGCATCATCCAACAAGGTCATCTACATGAAAAGCAAAGAGTTAATTCTACACAGATGCTTCTCTGTCGCTATTGTCTATAATGAGAATCTATATCATTCAGTCTGAGTGCTCTATGTAGAATGCTATGTAACCCACACACACACACAAACTGCTATTAAAAGAGGTTGTTCACTTTGAAATTAGTGAAATTATGAAATTTAGTATGATGTAGACAATGAGATTGACATTCAGACAATTTGCAATTGGTCTTCATCTTAATTCTGTAGTTTTTCAGTTATTAACTTTATCTAGCAGCTCTCCATTTTGGAACTTCAGCAGCTATCTGGTTGCTGGGGTCTTGTTTACCTTGGCAGCCAGGCAGCAGTGAAAAATAAAACAAAGATATACTAACTAAACTTCTTTAACATACTAAAAGTTATCTTAAAAGGTGAACCACCACTTTAAAGGGGTTCTGGTTAACTTTCAGTATGTTATAGAATGGTCTATTCTAAGCAAGTTTTCAATTTAGTCTTTTTAATTTGCCTTCTTCCGACTCTTTCCAGCTTTTCCAACCAAAACCCTATTGCTCCAGTTTTATTGTTATTGTTACTTTTTAATTCCTTATCTTTCTATTTAGTCCCTCCTCTATTTATATTCCTAAACCACTGTTAGGGTATATTGGACCCTAGCAACCCGATAGCCGTCTAAATTCCAAACTGCAGAGCTGCTGAACAAAAAAGCTAAATACAAAAAACACAAATAAAAAAGGAAGACCAATTGCAAATGGTCTCAGAATAGCACTTTCTACATCATAGTAAAAGTTAATTTCAAGATGAACAACCCCTATAAGGTTTAGCAGTGAGAGCTACACATTTTGGTGCGGACTTACCCCAGAGCTGTAGTTGGACTCCAGAAGAGCAATGGCGAGGTAGGCTGTGAAGCAGAGATCCCTTTCCTGCCCACACTGGGTAACGTGCAGAGAAACATTGTTATAACACCAGGAAGTAGGAAATATCTGTAGTTCAACCAACTACAAACGGGCGGTTACAGTTATAGTCTGAATTTAGCAGCTAAATGGCCACTAAACTATTATGTGCAAAAAAATCGACCTGCGAGTTTTGATTAAAAAAATATAAAAATTAGTCAATGATGTATTTGAAATGTTTGAATTCTGGCAACAGTTTTACAAAAGTTTCTACAATATATTGCGGTTTCTTAAAAACAAAAAATCTTGAAATTTAAACAGACGTTCATGGGTCTTCTATATGTTCCAGTCAGGAAATCCTACAGCAATAATGTGTTTAAGCTCCCCTTGAACGTGTGTGAAAAAGAAATCAATGTGTTTAACTTCCCCTTGAATGTGTGTCAGTGACAGGCTGTCACGGAATATCCTATTTTTTTCTGCTTTTTTAAAAATAAAAATACTCAAAATCTGAGTATTAAATGCCTCCATAGGACCCAATGGTTCTTGGCAGCTTAAACCCGGCGAGCTTTTTTTGTTAGTCTAAAAAAGCCACAAAGTTTTATAAATTTTGAAGGTTTGTGGGGTTTTTTGAAAAAAATCATACGAATTACAAAAAACAAAACATAAATTTGAACTTCTCAAAAAACCTTAGTAAATGGGCCTCTTAGTTAGCCGCCAACAGTTCAGCCAATCAAACCTTTGCCCTGGGGTATTTACACTGCTGTCACCAAACTGAGACCCATTTAAGACCCACGTGCCCAACACTCACCTGCCCCATAAACAGGTTTCCCTGGAGCTTAAAGCAGCCGTTCTCCAGCTTCTGGGACGTTTGCAGGGAAATCAAGGCCTGTTGCTGGATTTTCTCATCAATATAAATATATTTCTTGGCTTTTTCAAATGTTTTGAAGGTGTATGCCGATAGCCTGAAAGTTATTTTCTGAAATTACTCTTTAAATAACTTCTTAGTAAAATATGGTGTTCAAATGGAACCAGAAGGGCCTTCATGTTTCACATTTTAACTACAGGTATAAGGCCCATTTTCCAGAAACCCATTATCCAGAAAGTTATGGAAGGCCATATCCCATACACTTTAATGAAATAATTCAGATTTTTAAAAAATACATTTCCTTTTTCTCCATAATAAAAAGGTACCTGTACTTGATCCCACCTAAGATATAATTACCCCTTATTGGGGCAGAACAGCCCTATTGGGTTTATTTCATGGTTAAATGATTCCCTTTTCTCTGTAATAATAAAACAGTACCTGTACTTGATCCCAACTAAGATATAATTACCCCTTATTGGGGCAGAACAGCCCTATTGGGTTTATTTAATGGTTAAATGATTCCCTTTTCTCTGTAATAATAAAACAGTACCTGTACTTGATCCCAACTAAGATATAATTACCCCTTATGGGGCAGAACAGCCCTATTGGGTTTATTTAATGGTTAAATGATTCCCTTTTCTCTGTAATAATAAAACAGTACCTGTACTTGATCCCAACTAAGATATAATTACCCCTTATTGGGGCAGAACAGCCCTATTGGGTTTATTTAATGGTTAAATGATTCCCTTTTCTCTGTAATAATAAAACAGTACCTGTACTTGATCCCAACTAAGATATAATTACCCCTTATTGGGGGCAGAACAGTCCTATTGGGTTTATTTAATGGTTAAATGATTCCCTTTTCTCTGTAATAATAAAACAGTACCTGTAACTTGATCCCAACTAAGATATAATTACCCCTTATTGGGGCAGAACAGCCCTATTGGGTTTATTTCATGGTTAAATGATTCCCTTTTCTCTGTAATAATAAAACAGTACCTGTACTTGATCCCAACTAAGATATAATTACCCCTTATTGGGGCAGAACAGCCCTATTGGGTTTATTTAATGGTTAAATGATTCCCTTTTCTCTGTAATAATAAAACAGTACCTGTACTTGATCCCAACTAAGATATAATTACCCCTTATTGGGGGCAGAACAGCCCTATTGGGTTTATTTCATGGTTAAATGATTCCCTTTTCTCTGTAATAATAAAACAGTACCTGTATTTGATCCCAACTAAGATATAATTACCCCTTATTGGGGGCAGAACAGCCCTATTGGGTTTATTTAATGGTTAAATGATTCCCTTTTCTCTGTAATAATAAAACAATACCTGTACTTGATCCCAACTAAGATATAATTACCCCTTATTGGGGGCAGAACAGCCCTATTGGGTTTATTTAATGGTTAAATGATTCCCCTTTCTCTGTAATAATAAAACAGTACCTGTACTTGATCCCAACTAAGATATAATTACCCCTTATTGGGGGCAGAACAGCCCTATTGGGTTTATTTAATGTCTACTAAAAAATAATTTAAAAAGGTATGGAGATCCAAGTTACGGAAAGAACCCAGGTAACAGGTCCCATACTCATTTTTGCTCAGCTGTTCTAGTTACACAAATCCCTTACCAGGAACTTCCATGTGAAGTTGAGCCCCAAAATGCATCATATGCGCCAGATGGCAATTTGTATCGTAGCTGTCGGTAATATCCTTTAATATGAAAGGAGGGAAACAGGGTTAAGCAAGTTCCTCTCAAATTTCTATTTGAATTTGTTGAAATGGGCACCAAATATTCTCGTGTTACCAATTATATTAAAGATATTCTAGATCTTCTGCATCTGGGTGGAATCTCTGGACAAGCCTGTATTGTTTCAATATAGACACAGTACAAACAAACCCTTCTGGTTAAATATCTCTCTAATAGTTTAATGCCATGGCATCAGTCAAGACAACTGAATATGTTGTTCCTAGCATAATTCTGCAGCAGGTTGGATACCTGCAGATCGGGTCAGCCGTAAGGGTCTGTGGATTAGGGAGATGACCAGAGGTTCCAATAAATAGACCTGTATAGGTCTGTGTAGGATTGAGATCCAGCACCATGTTTGTTTATATGTCGAACAGGATCTTGTGTTTATAGCTTGTGATCATGTAAGGTGTTCTAGATTTCCATGTTTTGTTTTTAACTGTAGAGCCACCCTGCTTACCTTCATTTAAGTACTGAATTGCTATCTGGAGTAATTCATCCGTAAGCTGATTTGTGCCGTTGAGATATTCCAGCACGTAAGGAATGGGGGCCATACGAGCAAGGTTCTGTTCACCACACCCATAGGGCATCTGCAGCAGGTTCTGTAGATTGCTCAGTGGTAGACCTAGAACATCACCTGTAAAAAATATAATCAAGAATCTTGAGATCTTTATTTATGGCATTCCCAATCTGCTGGTAAGGATCAGGTTACCAGACATCCACAGTTGGCAAGTTTATTAATTATTCCCCCATGGACATCTGGGAAGCGGATATCAGCCCACAAGTGGAGCAGTTGGATGGCTTTTCAGGTGTGTATGGTAAATTGTAAATAACAAATCAACGCATCAATTAAACTGTGAAGATCAAAACATCAGTGCTAACATGCTTTATATCTTAATCCCAAAACCTGATCTTGATATACATGGTGATATAGATGGTCTACATAAAATAATAGCCCTCTTTATGCCAAGCAGGCAGTCAGTGCTCAAATACTGCAAGATTTGTCTGCGTCTTCTATACACTTTATTCTGTCCTCCCCAGTCCTGTCAGATCAGAGACCTATTCTATTAAACCACAGACCTCCATAGTCTGCCTTCTGCCCTTCTGTTCTAGGACTATCTTAATCCTCCCACAGCTTTTCCCCTTCAGCATTAGGTCCTTTTTCATATTCCCTACTCCTTCAGTTCTAAGACCTCCTTCAATATTTCTAGGCTCAAAATCATTATCTGCCATTCAGTTTTGCACAAGATTTCTATAGTGTACATAGCCTTCACAGAAACTACATTGAAAAAGAATATTTGCACTGATGTGTGGCCTATCAAAAATAAATTTAGAAGGTAACATGAACCAGTCTGACATTTCTTAGGGGAGACCTCCATATGTTGTACTCAGCATGCCTAAGGATGGAAAGTCTTACCCACAAGTGTGACAAATGCAGCAGCAGAACCTTGTACCATGTTCTTTGGAAGGGTTATGTTGATTGGCAGCTCAAAGTTGGAGTCTTAAAATGAGAAAAAAAAATAATCAACACTCTCAATGTAGAACGTAGGACAGGTTTCTATCTACAATCGATATGTAACCTCAAATGCTTTGCAAAACTGATCAGTGCTGTTATACAGGTCATTGACATGAATCTAAAGTCTGGAAATACAAGAGCCTGGCCGCCCAATAGACATAACTGCATCATTAGACTTACCTTCAACACATACAAGGTTGCTAGAGGTATCTTCTTTTCTTATGCCCTCCGGCTTCAAAATAGTACAAATACATGTGACACATTCACATAATATATTATTTATATTACATTCAGTCTCATTCTTTTTAAATTTAAATTTAAAGATTTTTGGTGAATCATAACTTTCAGTCTGAGCATTCAGCTAAAGTTCTCAGGGGGGGCTGGGTGTTCCACCACAACAACAATACATGGCCCTCCTCCCCAGCTCTTTAGAACAGTGTTCCCCAAGCAATGGCTCCGGGGCAACATGTTACACACCAACCCCTTGGATGGTTCTCCCAGTGGCTTCAAAAGCAGGTAGGTTTTTTTCTGGAGGCTCCTGTAGGCTGCAAAACCACACAGGGGCTACCCAATAGCCAACCATGAATCTTATTTGGCATCCCCAGAACCTTTTTTTTCCTGCTTGTGTTGCTTACCAACACTTTTTCCATTTGAATGTGGCTCATATGTGTAAAAGGTTGGGGCCCCCTGCTCTAGAATATGGCCTACAAGTTAAAATCCAGGGTTTATAATCACCTCCACAAGAATGGTTTGTATCACGGTGTCCTTGCGAGTTGGCTGGGATGGGTCAAAAGGTCCATCACATGAGGCTCCAATGTGAGTGGTCTCTGCTGAAACAGTAAAACTGATCTCACCTGCAAAAAAAATGGGAGAATGTTTTAGTGGGGTCTGTTAGGATAATACAGCAGGACATAGTGAACTTGGAAAGATTTGCACCTAGTGATAAAGCAATAATGTTCCATGAGTAAGAGCCTCTGCTTCCTGAGCAAATACATTTGTCCTGCACGACATTCTGGGGTACTGCTTGGAAATCGGCCGAGGGCTTTAATGTCACATTGACCTGGTAACACAGAAACAAAACCGCTGTGATCAGCCAAGACACGACCGAAGCTTAGATCTGAGGAGATTCATAGTCAGGAGATATCTGGGCTAGGAGAAGGGCAGATAGGCAGTCAGTACAAACACAGGGATGGACATATAAGCCTTATTATGGCTGCAAGCATGTTTGAACTACAATGGGTTACACATTCTAGGGCTATTCATTAAGGGTTCTTTGCAGTTCCGCATAGTTGCACTCAGCAACATTGCTCCTTCTGATGAATGCGCTAATAGTAGCGGTTGACGCGGGGAAACCGCAGAGCTACTGCCACCCTGAATGCGATGGTAATTTTATGATGCCCACAGTAGGTTGCATCAAAAGCCCCAGGCTTGCACCATGACAATCACCCACTAATGCTTTTTTTTTTCTACCACCACACACTCTAGAAAGAGAGATCTTTTCCCGAAAAGAGACAATAGGCACAGGAACGTTCTGCTACAGCAAATTAGAGGCCTCAATTGTGCGTCTGTTGGCATTGTACAAGAGTACAGGGTCAGACTGTGGGGGTGATGGGCCCAGCGGGGCTCCCGCCCCAGGGGCCCTGCAGGTGCCCACACCGCACCGCCCCCCCCGTAGGGGCCCCCTAACCCCCCTTGCAGAGCTCCCCACGCATAAATTTTAACGCATCAGGGGAGGAGCTGTCGGGTAGCGGGATCGCAGGTAAGGGACGGGTCTGGGCTGCCGGGGCCCACCAGGATTTTTCCCAGTGTCCCGGCTGCCCAGTCCGACCCTGGTTATGACCACCTACTGTAAAACATTATTGTCCCAGTCAGGACATTTTGAAAAGACCCAGTAAATAATTCAGTACCTTGACACATTCCTTCAAATAGTTGGAGACAAATGCGTTCATCATTAGGATCTCCTCTCTGGTTAGGGAATAAGGTAAAGAGAGTTCCACAAAGAAGGGCAGGAATGAAGTGAAGTTGGCCGAGTATTTGGTCATCCCAAAGCCTTCATTCTCAGACACACAGAACATGGAGCCTTGCCACTTGGTGATGGTGTCTGGCACTGTTCCAGTTATTGTACTTTGGCCGTATGAACTAATGGAGAGATGAAGGGATTATCTAAAGCTTCATATTCATCTTTCTAAGTGAAGGAGTAGGTACAGTATGTTTGACTAGATGTATTCAGACACCAGTAGAAAGAGGTGTGTAGAAAAAGGGTGTGATCCAGGGTGTGGAATGCAGTGATATGGTCAGTGGGACACAGAATAGGCATCTTGCAGGACAGCTATGGGGTGATTTTGTTTTTTCAAGTCTCCAGTTTAAAAAAGGAGGTTCTAGTTAACTTTCATCAAAACACAGATGACACCACCAAAGGGTAGGAGAGATGCTCATGAAACTGGGGTGGAGGGGGGTCCAAAATATTGTTCAATTTGGGAGCTTTTCTGGCCTTGTTCTGCCATTGTAAATTTATGACAGACCATGTAGGAGAAGTTAAAAGTTTCCCCATTAATGGCGTGACTAAACATTAAACATTCTCAGTGGGGTCCCTCAGGGTTCTGTACTGGGTCCACTTTTGTTTAACTTGTTCATAAATGACTTAGGGGAGGGTATTATGAGTAATGTATCAGTGTTTGCAGATGACACAAAACTCTGCAGACCAGTCAATTCTATCCAGGATGTGACATCCCTGCAGCAGGATCTTGACCAACTGGCAATCTGGGCAGCTAAGTGGCAGATGAGATTTAATGTGGATAAATGTAAGGTCATGCACCTGGGATGTAAAAATATGCCCCCACTTATACCCTTAATGGGACTGCACTAGGCAAATCCATAATGGAGAAGGACCTTGGAGTCCTTGTAGATAATAAACTTGGCTGTAGCAAGCAATGCCAGGCAGCAGCTGCAAGGACAAACAAGGTTTTGAGCTGTATTAAAAGGGGTATAGATTCACGGGAGGAGGGGTTATTCTTCCCCTTTACAGAGCGCTGGTAAGGCCCCATCTAGAATATGCTGTTCAGTTTTGGTCTCCAGTGCTCTAATGTTTTATTTACCAGTAGGTCCTTCCAACGGACACGAGGGCACCCACTCCGTTTAGAAGAAGGGAGGTTCCATCTAAATATTCCCAAAGGATTTATTACAGTGAGAGCTGTGAAGTTGTGGAATTCCCTCCCCGAATCAGTCGTACTGGCTGATACATTATATAGCTTTAAGAAGGGGCTGGGTGGATTCTTAGCAAGTGAGGGAATACAGGGGTTATGGGAGATAGCTCTCAGTACAAGTGAGGGAATACAGGGGTAGGGGGGATAGCTCTCAGTACAAGTGAGGGAATACAGGGGTAGGGGAGATAGCTCTCAGTACAAGTGAGGGAATACAGGGGTAGGGAGATAGCTCTCAGTACAAGTGAGGGAATACAGGGGTAGGGGAGATAGCTCTCAGTACAAGTGAGGGAATACAGGGGTAGGGGGGATAGCTCTCAGTACAAGTGAGGGAATACAGGGGTAGGGGGATAGCTCTCAGTACAAGTGAGGGAATACAGGGGTAGGGGAGATAGCTCTCAGTACAAGTGAGGGAATACAGGGGTAGGGGAGATAGCTCTCAGTACAAGTGAGGGAATACAGGGGTAGGGGGGATAGCTCTCAGTACAAGTGAGGGAATACAGGGGTAGGGGGGATAGCTCTCAGTACAAGTGAGGGAATACAGGGGTAGGGGAGATAGCTCTCAGTACAAGTGAGGGAATACAGGGGTAGGGGAGATAGCTCTCAGTACAAGTGAGGGAATACAGGGGTAGGGGAGATAGCTCTCAGTACAAGTGAGGGAATACAGGGGTAGGGGGGATAGCTCTCAGTACAAGTGAGGGAATACAGGGGTAGGGGAGATAGCTCTCAGTACAAGTGAGGGAATACAGGGGTAGGGGGGATAGCTCTCAGTACAAGTGAGGGAATACAGGGGTAGGGGAGATAGCTCTCAGTACAAGTGAGGGAATACAGGGGTAGGGGGGATAGCTCTCAGTACAAGTGAGGGAATACAGGGGTAGGGGAGATAGCTCTCAGTACAAGTGAGGGAATACAGGGGTAGGGGGGATAGCTCTCAGTACAAGTGAGGGAATACAGGGGTAGGGGGGATAGCTCTCAGTACAAGTGAGGGAATACAGGGGTAGGGGGGATAGCTCTCAGTACAAGTGAGGGAATACAGGGGTAGGGGAGATAGCTCTCAGTACAAGTTGCCCCAGGGACTGGTCTGATTGCCATCTTGGAGTCAGGAGGGAATTTTTTCCCCTCTGCGGCAAATTAGAGAGGCTTCAGATGGGGTTTTTTGCCTTCCTCTGGATCAACTAGTAGTTAGGCAGGTTATATATAGGCATTATGGTTGAACGTGATGGGCGTATGTCTTTTTTCAACCCAACTTACTATGTTACTATGTAAGATAAACTCACTCAACAGATACCATCTGCCACATAAAGGTCTCCGAGAAGTTTTGCCTCAAGGTATTGACATTGCCTGGATAAGGAAAGAATCAGATGATTTCAGAGCATTTCCAAGAGTTATTCACAGTCAGTCCTTAATTAAATGAAATGAGAATATTACCATTAGAAGCAGATGTTCCAAAGGCTGGTACTGAATCCATCACACTTTTCCTCGGCACTGAAAGCTTTGTCTCCATCCCGCACACTACCGGCTTTCTTATCCTACTGCTTGTCCCCAAAACCAGGCCAACTCTCTAAAGTAAGAGAAAAGCAAAGTTGTATTTCTTACCAGCGCTGGCATTTAGCAAAGCTAACAGTCACATTCTCCACTGTGTTGGGGGTATATCACCATGGTATTTCATAGCAACAATTACATTGAAAAATGCATAGTATGAGCAAACTACCCAGCCTTACTCCTAAAACTGAAAAGGGATCTACTAGCCTTAAGGAAATATAATCTCTCCTGGTTCGGTCGCATCACAGCAGTAAAGATGACACTGTTCGGGGAGTGGCCAGCAACTCCATGTGAGAAGTCGCACTTTGGACGAGCTCCGCTTCCAGGGCCCGAATATCCTGATATAAAAATACCCCAGCGAACCAACACGGACCCTCACCACAAACACTGGGAAGTGCTACCCCAGAGGAACCTGATGGGTCAAAATAAAGCACAAAAAAGAACCTCAGAAACGGCCGCAAGGCTGGAGAAATTTTCCCGCGACAGCAAGAAAGGACAAGATGGCGACCAGAGAGCAGGCCCAGAGTCTGTACCAGAGGCCAGCAAGGAACAAGAGCAGCAATCACCTACATTGCTGGATGTGATCGCGGAAATTAAGTCCACCAAAGAGGTCTGTAGCACGCTAATAAATGCCAAAACTGATGAAATCAAGCTAGACCTATCTATAATCAGACAAGACTTCCAACGACTGCGGGAGCGCACCACAGCCACAGAGCAGCGCCTTAGTGAGCTGGAAGATGCCTGCGCCCCAGTACAACAAACACTGCAGAACCTTGGCAAAGATGTGCAAAGCTGCCTCGCAAAAACCGACGATCTGGAGAATAGGCTAAGGCGGAACAACTTACGCATGGTCGGTTTCCCGGAGAGAGCCGAGGGCACAACACCGGAGGAATTCGTCACAACGTGGCTCCTAAGTAACTTCGACAGGAATAAACTGTCAGGAGCCTTCGCTATAGAACGGGCACATAGAGTACCGGCGAAACCCCCTCCACCAGGCGCACCGCCGAGACCCCTCCTGGCACGCGTACTGAACGCGATCGACAGAGACTCTATACTGCGTATGGCAAGGGAGAAGAGCACCCTGCAATACCAAGCCAGCAAAATCTCCATCTACGCCGACTTTTCCTCTGAGGTGCAAAAGCTTCGAGCCAAGTTCCAGGACGCCAAGCGGAGACTCCGGGCAGAGAACATCCAATACGCCATGTTTTATCCAGCGCGTCTCCGGGTAACAGCCAACGGCACCATCCTGTTCTTCACCTCGCCGCAGGAGCTGAACCACTGGCTCGACTCGAGAAACACCGCACCCTAACAGCCTGCCACCATAGATCCAGATGTTCGTGATCCCGGTCGCCCAGCGTTCACAGCCTCCTGGTGCTACCCTGCTTGGTCTCCAACCCGCCATAACTACACGGCCTGATAGACAACCGCACTATGGACACGTAACTATGCATAATATGAACAATACGTATACACAAAGTCTTTTGAAATGTTTGTATAACTTTGAGTAGTAATGCTGGGGTAAAAATGATCCCAAACCCTGGTTGGGGAGCCCATGGGCGGAACACTCCTAACTCCTCTCTCACGGCCCGTAAAGGCCAGGCTGCATAGCCACCCCCCTCACGACCATACTCGACCGTGTACACTATAAAGTACTAAGCTAAGCCGGCTGCAGGCGACAGCCGAAGGTTTTGGTTACTGTTGGGTAAAGTTCCACCTTGATTCCGAATGGTGGAAAGGGAGGGTCAGGGCAAGTTAAGCGCTGTTGCGCTCTCAAGGGTTTTGGTTGTTAAGCGTTGTAAATGCTCAGGAAATAATAATAACTTGGCACTGGTACAAAGGCAGGGGGCTAAGCCCACAGAAACACTCTTTGGCTTACAGCACCAACAGTTAGCAAATGGCAGTTAACGTTATTTCTTGGAATGTGCGTGGCCTCAATAGCCCCATCAAGCGTAAACTAGTATTAGATCACTTAAAGCGTAACAATGTGCAACATTGCCCTCCTGCAAGAAACCCACCTGGTAGGCAGCAAAACAATGGCGCTAAGGCGCCCCTGGATAGGATGGGCATACCATTCCTCCTACTCAGTATACTCAGCGGGAGTGTCAATTCTTGTACACAAACAAGTACCCTTCAAACTAGAAAACTTAAGCATTGACCAAAAAGGCCAATTTATCTTCCTCCACTGTAAAGTTGGGCAGCACGAGCTAATCATAGCAAATGTGTATATTCCCCCCCCCTACTCAGATAACTGCGTCAAGTTATGGGCGGATTACTCCGCAAAGTATCCCCACGCTCTGAACTTACTAGCAGGGGATTTCAACACAGTCCTAACCCTAGAGGTTGATCGCCTACGAAGAGTAGGCGTGAACACAGTAGAACCTGTTACTAATCTAGGGCACTTAATGGAGGAACTGTCTATGACTGAGGTATGGAGGCACCAACACCCCCATGAGAAACAGTTTTCCTGCTTCTCAGCCTCTCATCTGGTATTATCAAGACTAGACATGATGTTTGCCAATGCAAGTCTTCTCCCCAAAATAACACAAACCAAATACTTGCCTAGGGGTATATCAGATCATGCACCAATGCAGGCGGCCCTATTAATTATAAACCCCCCAGCAGCCACCCGATGGTCTATAAACCCAGTCTGGTTTCACATACTAAGAAATCAAACAGAGCTTGACGAGGAAATTCTCGAGTTTTTCCAAATAAATAATGGAATTGCCGATACCCTTACGGTATGGGAAACTTTTAAAGCATATGTCAGAGGTACCTTGAACTCCCAAATCAAGGCCCACAAAAAAAATACCAGGGCGGCAGTGGTTGAAACTGAGAGTAAAATAGAGCAGATGGAATGCCAGGCCACTCAAAACCCTACAGAAAGCAACCTAAAATTGCTGCAACAGTGGCAGGAGGTATACGCCAAACAGCAATGGGAAATAGCGCAGCACAAGCTCTTCTTTTCCAAAATCAACACATTTGTCCATGGGGAACGGGCGGGTAAGCTGCTGGCATATATGGTAAAGAACCAATCTAGCCCACCAGCGATAACTATGCTAAAAGATAATAATGGCCAAGCCCAGTCCGACCCCGAGATGGTCAAAGATATAATATCCTCATTCTACAAGGACCTATACTCGACCAAGCTCCTAGCCTCCCAAGAAAATATCAAAAACTATTTGGCAGCCTTAAAGCTACCAAAGCTGAACAGTGACTATAAAGATTTCCTAGAACTGCCTATTACAACGGAGGAAATTGCAGAAGCAATAGACTCCTTTCCCCTAGGGAAAGCCCCGGGAGCTGATGGAATCCCGATAGAGCTCTACAAAAGGCACTCCAAATCTCTCTCCCCAATACTCCAAAAAGTATACGCAGAAGCCCTCCGGGTGGGCACTCTCCCCCCTCAATGTATGAAGCGGCAATAGCTCTCCTGGCCAAACCGGGAAAGGACCCCCAACTGAGTGAATCCTATCGCCCAATCTCACTGCTGACGGCAGATGTTAAAATCCTTGCCAAAGCGCTGGCCAGGAGACTGGCAAAGGTGATAAAATATTTGGTAGGGGAAGACCAAACTGGCTTTATCCCCGAGAAAACGACTGCACTAAACCTGAGAAGGTTATTTTTAAATATGTCAATAACGCACACAAACAGTACTACCAGGGCAGTGGCCGCTTTGGACATTGCAAAAGCATTTGATACAGTTGAGTGGCCATTTCTATGGGAGGTTTTGAATGCAAACGGTATCGGCCCAAACTTTGTAGCATATGTTAAGCTCCTATATAACAAGCCTACCGCAGCACTAAGGGTGAACTCCGATCTAACTAAGCCATTTGATCTGTCCAGGGGAACCAGGCAAGGGTGTCCCCTATCTCCCCTATTGTTTGCATTGGCCATCGAGCCGTTTGCGGGTCAGACAACACCATCAGCTGGTTGGGCTTCAGGTGGCAAATAAGCTGGAAAAAATACAGTTGTATGCCGACGACACGCTAGTGTATTTGGGGGATAGGGGCCCCTCACTTGATATTCTTATCTCCCTTACCACCCAGTTCGCCAGGGTCTCTGGTTTATGCGTTAGCCCATCTAAATCAGTTCTGTTTCTGTTGGATCCACTCAGACAGGGGGAAAACTTAGAGAAATGTCCGCTACAAGTGGTCCAGGAATTCACGTATCTGGGCATACGAATAGCAAACCCCTTGTCCATGTACTATGATTTGAATATCCGACCTCTCCTAACGTGGGTCCAAACTAAGGCTGAGGCATGGGCGACACTCCCCCTAGGACCAATGGGACGCATTCAACTGACTAAGATGATAATAACTCCTAAAGTTCAGTATGCGCTATGGCACTCCCCAATTTGGGTAACAAAAAAGTTTTTCAATGCGCTTGATAAAATCCTAAAACAATTCATCTGGGGGAAAAGCCGTAGTAGACTCGCAGTGGAAACCCTGCAACTACCGCAGGGCTCTGGTGGACTAGCCTTTCCCAATATGTCTCTCTACTTCTTCTTATCAGCACAACTGTCACATTGTAGGCAAATGGTGGAACACACTGCCGAAAAGAGTATATACCACCTGTGGAGGGCGGTGACCCCAACACAACCCAACCCCCTTAGGGGGTTACTTGCGAAAGGCCCCGTTGATTAAAGGCACTAAGAATAACTCCCTCCTGGTCTTACACCAGAAAATCTGGCGGACTGCACACCAGATGATGAACAATAGGGTAACGCACCCCCAAACCCCAATCTTTAGTAACCCGGAGTTCCCCTCCCTAAGAACCTCCCAACCCCACCCAGTGTGGCTCGAGCAAGATGTATGTACAGTGGGGAATGTGTGGGGGAGAAAGGGCATGATCCAATTCAGAACTCTCCAAATACAGTATGGAATCCCCAGATCCCAATGGCTAATGTATAATGGTATCGCCACAGCACTAAGGAAGCGAAACAGTACCCAGAGAATAGAAATTGGAATCTCGGATATAGCTATGGCCATAACTGATAGTAAGTGCAAGAGGCTTATATCTAATCTCTACAAGAAACTACTAAAGCTAAAGGTCCAGGCCAACTCTAGTAAATCACTAGCTAAATGGGAAAAGGATATCCCCACGCTGAATGATTCCCAATGGCAACAAGCACTCAAAACCCCAGTTGCAAGTGTCCCTAAACTACAAGTATAGACTACTGCAGCTCTATATCATCCACAGGGCCTATTTGACCAAAAGTAGACTACACAGAATGGATGCTAGCATTTCCCCCATGTGTAATAGATGTGGGCAAGAGGAAGGCACTCTCATCCATACGTTATGGTCTTGTGCAAAACTGAATGCATACTGGGCTGAAGTCCTAGGCAACCCTCACACACTTACTACAATACCCCGTTCCAAGGTCACCTGAAATATGCCTACTAGGTATAACAACCCCACTAAAACTGCATATACCAGATTTACAATTCCTGCAAAAAGTGCTTTTTATAGCTAGGAAGGGAATCACAAGGCTCTGGAAATGCTCCGACCCTCCAAAATACTGCCAATGGTATAGCGCAGTGGGTGACCTGTGCAAGGTTGAGAAAGCAGCAAGTATTAAAAATGGAACCTATAATAAATACTGTGCTACATGGAATAAATAGAAAAACGCGCACATCTTAATGCCTTAAAAGCCTGTGTGAAACAGCCTACTGCTTATGTATCTTAATGTAATGCCTCGTAGTTTATCTGTTGTACTACGCCTATGTGATAGAAGCTGTTAAAATCAAAACAAATGTCCAATGTACCTATGTAATGCTATGTATGTTTCTCAATAAAATTTTACCTGAGCAAAAAAAAAAAAAGATGACACTGTTCCCTAAGATTTTATATCTCTTCCGGGTCCTCCCCATACATTTCCCAGAGAGAACAGCTGAAGCCTACAAAAAGCAATCATGAGCTTCATATGGATGGACAAGAAGCCCAGAATCAGGCTAGCCATTATGAGTAAACCTAAAACCAATAGGAGGCCTAGGAGTACCACACATCTTCAGATACTACTTAGCAGCATGACTGACAGAACAAGTTATAACTCACAGGTTGCCGCATATGCCTTGGCTAGAAATGGAAAACACATTACTGGAACCTCTCTCCTTAGACCTAGTGGTATGGATCCCTGCTAGAGAAAGGATAGGGGTGATACTTCCAACCACTAACCAGTGGTTAGTCTGGTAAGTTAGGGACAAATACAGAGAGAAATACCACCTCTCCTCACAAAAATCCAAGAGGTGCTCCTTTGTCGGTAACACCCGATTCCCTCCAGGCACAGACCTGAAGGCACTCCTCCCCTGGGTACAAGCTAAGGTTTACCTTTGTTCAACTCTGGCCCCCGACCGCGAAGTTCACCCCTTTCAGAATATACAACAGACATTTCAAATCCCTGGGCAGCAATTCTTTAGATACTTACAGATCCGCCACTTCATCACACAAACATACCACCGGGAGAAGGAACCCAACCCAAAGACAACATATTTTGAACACCTGTGCACCAACACAGATCAACACCCACCTCATCTCCTTACTTTACAATAACTTATCAACAGAAACCACCACCCCAATCCAGCCCTACATGACAAAGGGAGAAACAGACCAACAAGATATCGCCCCCTCTCAATGGCAACTAATATGGGACAAGACCAGAACAACATCAATCTGCACCACAGCGACGGAAAAAACATATAAGATGATTTACAGATGGTATTACACTCCCACTAGGCTCTCCAAACTGTCAGGAAACTCCTCTACCCCCCTCTGCTTTGCCGGCTGCGGCGAAAGAGGCACCCTATTCCACATGTGGTGGAATTGCAAGGTGGTTAAGGAATTCTGGGAAATGGTGACAAAAACCCTCTCAACCATCTTCAAATTTAGAATCAACCCTGAGCCACGATCCTACCTCCTGGGCATGCCAATCAGAGCATTAAAGTCCCCAGACAACAACAGACTAGCCACCCACATACTCACAGCAACAAAGACACTCCGAGCAGCTAATTGGAAAATGGCCACCCTACCCACACAACAACCACTCGTAATCAAGGTGAAATAGATCAGAACAATGGAGGCAATAAGGGCACAAGTACAGGGGAAGAGCTATGATCACGAGCGCCTGTGGCTCCCCTGGATGGAGCTCGAAAGAGAGAAATTAGGACCCACATGAACCTCCCTCACAAGGGGCTGGGAGCCAGACCACCTACCCCACCCAAACCAGATCTCATCCAAGCCCTCCACAGATCCATAATACACGCCACCCGAATCCTACTCCGCAAACTACATATACAAGATGCATAGGAGGTGCACCAAAATACACCGAGAAGGGCCAAATGTTTGTTGCTTATTGCTTTATTTCTCTAATATTTCAATACGATTAAGAGAAAACCATGATGTTTACATTTATCAATGAATGTTGCGATATATTGACCATGTAAGTTTGAAAAACCAATAAAATTTATAAAACTCAAGAAGAAAAATGCATAGTATGGAGGTGGCGTTCTCACCCTCAGATTTTGATAGGTGTCCCCTTCTGTGCTACTGCTCACAGGCACATAGTACCTTCCTTTGCAAAACACTACAGTGTTGGGGTCCTCACAGGGAGGCTCTGGCCCCTCTACATTAAATCCTCCATAATTGTAGCCAAAGAGTGATAGATATGGTAAGGAATAATATACCTGAAAGACAGGAAAACAACGGCATTACACCAGAAGTTTATTCATCCAGATTCTGATGCATCAACTCCGGTTTTGCTATAGTAGGTGGGTACTGATCAGATGTAGCTTCCTGGGTGTAGGTAGTTCTTGGCACGGGTGTGTTGCCCAGTTTAAAAGGGATTCACAGAGGATTCTACCCCCTCCAAGATGGTTCATGATTGTCTAAACCTCAGTCTTGTTGACATAATGTAGGACATATAATAAAGCAGGCAGGGAGAGGTTTCTACCAACAGATGGGCATATTAGGCTTGTGTCTTAAAGGGGTTGTTCACCTTTGAGTTAAGTGGGTTTTTTAGTCATTTTACTGTTTGTTCAACAGCTCTCCAGTTTGGAGTTTCAGCAGCTATCTGGTTGCTAGAGTCCAAATTACCTTAGCAACCAGAGAGTGCTTTGAATGAGCAGCCCTATTGGGTTTATTTAATGGTTAAATGATTCCCTTTTCTCTGTAATAATAAAACAGTACCTGTACTTGATCCCAACTAAAGGTCCCCATACACGGGCCGATTCTAGCTGCTGATATCGGTCCCTTAGACCGATTCGGCAGCTAATCGGCCTGTGTATGGGCACTACTGACGGGACTGCCCGACCAATATCTGGCCTGAAATCCACCAGATCTGGATTGGGCAGGTTTAAAAATCTAGTCTAACCGGGGACCGCATCGGCTCGTTGATGCAGTTCCCGGACCGACTTTGCCTATACCCGTCGTTATAATTCGATCATTTGGCCCCAGGGCCAATCGCCCGCCGTAGGTGGGGGATATGTGGAGAAGATCAGCTCGCTTGGCGCCATCACCAAATGAGCGGATCTTAAGGTGTATGGGGAACATTAGATATAATGAATCCTTACTGGAGCCAAAACAATCCTATTGGGTTTATTTAATGATTGAATTATACTTTTTAGTAGACTTAAGATATGGAGATCCAAATTGCAGAAGGACGAGTGATGAGTGAATCTGTCCTGTTTCACCGTAAAAAACTCGGAACGCGGAAATTATGTACCAATTTTTTTTTACGTACAGGGCAAGGCAGTCACCGTCTCCACCGTTTTAAAATGAGTAAGGTTCATAGAACTTACACCAGAAGCAGAGAGAGATTCATATGGGTTGATGAGTAAGAGACTGGAATCAATGACTTTAACTCCACAGAGGGAACCCGGAGCAGCTGACAAATTCAGGCTAATATTTGAGGCCGGAGGCCCTAGATCTTCTGAAAAACTAAGGGAAACCTGGAGAATCAAGAACAATGAACTTAATGTCAGTCAGGCTCTACAAAACTCTTAAATAAAATGCCAGACTTGGAGTTAATTCCCTTAACTACCTCTTGTGAAAAACAAGTCATACACCGCTCTAAATACAAAAGGTAAAATATGGTCAAATCTGGCGCCATTTACAGTTATAACCTGCCCCATCAAATCTTTAAGGCTCACCTGATTGGGAAAGCACTTCTCAATATACAGGCTGACTGTATCCGCTATGAGTTCCAGACTCAGAATGCTATAGGCAATGAGTTGAGCACCAGGAGCCAGATCTGAGCTCACATTCAGCCCAATGATAAAAAGGCCACTTTTAGCTGTAAGGGGTGAAGAACCTCTTGGTCATTCAATGGAAAGGATCCAGGTACAGTCATTTCATATTCATTAGAAAAACTACATAGAGAGGAACCCACAGTTGATGGTGTTGCTCATGATGGATGCTTCAAATGAATTTATATACATGTACAAAATGAGAATATGCACTAAAGTGGCCCTAAAATAATTTTGTTGTTGGGGCCCAGCAACACCACTGGACACAGGGGAATTAGCCAAGTCTTGCCGTTACTGGAGGAGTCTAATGATAAACCACGTATTCAAGTTATCAATAGTAGCCAATCAGCAGGCAGCATTTATTCGTAAGTGGTTTGATAGGCTGTTTACTTCACCCAGTTGGGTCTCATCTACCCAATCAATTTAGTACTTCGCACATAAACCAATAATACTACTCACTTACATTGGGAAAGAGTCACATCTTGCTGCCCATGCTCTACAATCTTTGCCCTTGACATAACCTGGAAGAAAAAGGACAACCCTGACATTTTCAAAATTGGGTATAAAATTGTTATTTATACAGTATACTGTATCATTTCAAGGACATTTTATTGTCATTTATTACCGCAATACCCTGTTGAAGCTGTGATTGGCTTCATATGGGACCCAAGTTGAATCTCTGCCTTGGTACTTATTGCACTAAAATATGGCACCCTAAGTTCTTACTTTGTGTCCCGGTCCCTATGTCTATATATCAGTTTTTTATCCATGACCCTCTTTATTTACTAGAACCGTATTGCTGACCATAGTTCAAATACCTTCCAGGTCTCATTTATGAGCATTATTGCTATATTCCTCTATTCGTAGGATCTCATTTCTCAAACCAAACCATTTACTCAAATCTCTGCCCCTCCCACATGTCCCAGCTCCCCTGCTGTAGCGCTCTTACCAAGTAGTAGAAAGTGGCTGTTGTTGCCTGTTCTCCTACTCCATCTGGACTCAAGGTGTATCTGACGCTGACGTTATGGACTTGCCCACAGCTCAGCTCCTCTGATAAACCCTGAATCTCAAGAAAGCTTCCGGTCTCAGAGTAGAACCGCAGGACAAAGTACTGAGCAGTGGGGTAGTCAGGACCCTCCCAATCTGTGTAGTAGCACTGAGTTGGGTTCTTGTAATTAGCCTGTTGGATCAATAGAAATATCACTCTTATTCAGGCAGTAACTGACCCTTTAAATTACACTGAGACAGGCAGCACTTTTTACTGAAAATCCAGCAAACAATTTTTAGGGTTCATGTAATAACAGCTGCAAAGGCTCTTTCTGATCTTGTAACCCATAGCAACCAATATAAATAAAATAATACTAAATAAATAATACTAAGTGTGACGACACACAGAGCTACTTGCCACAGCTACTAAACTCCATAGACAATACGGAGAATTGCCTCTGCTAAAATACAAGATAAAAAAGCCAAAACCAAACACTAAAAACCCAAACTAAAACCAAACAAAAATGAAACAAAAAATTTACACAATCTGAAAAAAACCCAAAAAAACATGACAACACAACACACAACAAAAAACAATCACGAAAGAGCCACAAACTAAAACGTTAAAACCACATATGTGCTTGTGGGGAAAATACATACATAAGTGTTTAATTACAAAAGCCTGTGATCTGCCAAACAAAAATAGAATCATAAAAACAAAGTTTGGAATTGGTGTTGCCAGAAGGACTCTGAAACCTGTATTGAGAGCCCAGCTGGTAGCCATAAGGCCCATACTCACCACTACAGTAAAGTTCTCCTGTACAAAGCCAGATGTGTCTATAGCATACTCTGCTTTCCCTTCCGCATCAGTCAGCGCCGTGCCTATTGTTTCTCCTCCCAACTCCACCTCTACTTCTTCATTAGCCATGGGATTGCCATATTCATCTGTCAGGATCATCTAAAGCAGAAACTGTTCATTAGCTCTTATCATATAGAACAGTGCTGTCCAACTGGCGGCCCTCTGTGTGGCCCCCCACCTGTCTGGCTGGTTTGATGGCTTACTCTTGTGTAAGCTTTAAATGGTATCAGTACTGTGATTAACTGCCCCCCCTGCATGGTTCTCACCTCATATTCAGGCTGTAATCTCCCTGTATTGTTCACACCTTTTAATCTATGCAATGTCCACCCCCTGCAGTGTTCACACCTCAGGCTCAGGCTGTAATCGCCCACATTGTTCCCCTGTTCACACCTCAGACTGTAGGAGCAGTAGAAACCCACAAATAATCCCTGCACACTACAAAGAACATATACTGAGGTGGTACTGCAATTAAAAAGTTTCTTAATATATAGTTATTGTGCAGACTGTAGGAGCAGTGCCAGCATTGTGTCACTGTAGGCTGCCTGTGTGTGCCATACACACAGGCAGGGTAGGGCAGGCAGAGTATGGTACAGACAGGCAGGGTAGGGCAGGCAGAGTGTGGTACACACAGGCAGCATAGGGCAGGTAGAGTATGGTACACACAGGCCGGGTAGGGCAGGCAGAGTGTGGTACACACAGGCAGCATAGGGCAGGCAGAGTATGGCACACACAGGCAGGATAGGGAAGGCAGAGTATGGCACACACAGGCAGGATAGGGAAGGCAGAGTATGGCACACACAGGCAGGATAGGGAAGGCAGAGTATGGCACACACAGGCAGGATAGGGAAGGCAGAGTATGGCATACACAGGCAGGATAGGGAAGGCAGAGTATAGGTGGGTGCGGTTTCAAAAAGGGGAGTGGTCAAAACTGGCTTCCATTATCGGCCCTCCACCTCGTAGGTTGGAAAAATTCCGGCCCTCGGTACCACAGAAGTTGGACAGCACTGATATAGAACTTCCCACTCATTCTATACAGTGCTTTGTGCCGAACACTTGGATGTACCCAACTTCACATCAGGCCCAGATCCCCTGTACATCTTGGCCCTCCAAACCCATCTGGTTGGCAGTCTTAGGGTTTCTCTGGACTCTACTAAACAGTAAGGGTAGCCATCACCTGGGAATGGGGTGGGGTTAGATTTATAATCAATTCTACAAATGGGTTATCGAACAGATCCCATGAGAAGAAAGATGCAGCAGAATGGGTAGGGTAGGTGCTTGAGAATGCTACATCATTTCATTTACACCCCCATCCAAAGGCTGAATGTTTTTTAAATTGACTAAGAGCAACTGGGTTAGCGCGTGAAAGTGCAAAGACAGCACCTTAGCGAGATAAGGGATCCCACGTTTGTAAAATCCATTCATAGTGTCGGTGTCAAATACAAGAGTTGCAAGTTGGCTGGTGATCATGATGGAGAACTGCTGAGTGACTTGAACCCCTGCCGGAGAGAAAAGGCTTAGATTTAACTATATTGCTTCTTCCTCTTGCAAATCCAAAAACTGTTTGGCCTGAAGTAGAGGAGACATGTGTGGCCGTCACAGCCACAGTGCATTCAAAGGGAGCACCTGGCCAATTACATTGGTGCTTTCAAACAAACAATTGCCACCTTAATTTAAAACCAGACACCTGGAAACCCCCCCCCCCCCATGCTGCAGGCTGTATATTAAGCATATAAGAAACTGTATTTGCTGCAGATAATAAAAGTGGGAATCATTCCAGCATGTGAATAACTAAATTTGCAGGAGGTTTAAACAATTTAAACCTCAGGAAAGCTACTGTGCTCTAACACTTCATAAATGAGTTGAGAAGATGGACTTTCCTACTTAATAAAACCCAAGATGATCCTAATAAGTAAGAGCCCTTCTTGCATTTTACGGTCTCAGCCACAGAATCTTCTGTACCTGTGCCATCTTCTTCCACAGTGAGATCTACTTCTAGGCTCATCTGAAACCCCGACTGACCCAGTTGGAAAGGCAGAAGGTCAATAACACCATAGAAAGCTCCGTCTGGGTCCAGCTGTGAGAAAAGGAAAAAAATATCCGATTTTTGATTGTTACACAAATAGACTGCAGCCTGCCCCGGGACCCTGGGATTGGTAGATCTGCAGCCAAAGAATGATGGCTTTGCTGAGGATGAGTTGTACATCAGCAGATGGACCTTCCATTCCTTACTGACAGTGTAAGCCTTATACCAGTGATCCCCAAGCAGTGGCTCGTGAGGAACAAGTTCCTCACCAACACCCTGGACGTTGCTCCCAGTGGCATAAAGAAAACCAAGGTGTACCACCAAAGAGAACCTCTTGTTGGCTGCCAGTCCACATAGGGGCTACCAAATAGCCAATCACAGCCCATATTTGACACCCCCAGGCACTTTTTATGCTTGTGTTGCTCCCCAACTTTACATTGGAATGAAGCTCACTGGTAAAAAGGTCAGGGAATTCCTGCCTTAAACTATGCCATAAAGGACACTTACGTCTTTAATAACATTAGTGCAGACATCCCTGTTGCCCTTGAAACAGTTTCCTTTCCGGCCGTAATAGAAAGTTGCTTCTCTGCAGCATTTCATTGTGACGAAGCCTGGCACCGGCTGCCCATAGGTGTATCTGAGAGGGGGAGACAAGAATCCCATGCTTGGGTTTGGATACCATTGCACAAAGGGCTAGATCCTATGGCTCTACTGATTTCTATATAAAAGTCTATGCAGTGTAGGGGCAGATTCCCAACACTTGCTTCAATACATGGCTATACTAATGTTAGTGCAATCTGCATAGTATTTACACTAGCCCTCACTTCTGCTGCTTTGAGCCCCTGGAGGGGGTGCATCGATGTGTAAGTCCAGTCGTTACAATATTATATACTTACATCGCTGAGGCATTGAGTATCAGAACGTTATCCAATATAGATATAATGCTAGGAGGATCCGCAGTGACACTGAACCTGGGCAGTACTGAAACACAGGAACCCAACATGAAATACACAGCTACAAGTACTATACTAGATTAGGCAAAGCAGATAGATACCGGAGATCACCAATGCTAAACCGGAGGCTTTGGGGCCTACTTGAACCTCCCCTAACTACTTCTGGCACTTTAGGAAAATGCAGTTTCAACCTTTAAACCCCGGTATATAGTTACAATGAGATTTACAACAGCCACTAATGAATTAGAGAGAGACTTACTAAGAATCACTGGTTTCCAGGTGCAACCACTCATGCTGCCAGTCAGTGCCAGATTTCACCCTGCTCTAATTGGTTCCAGCAAGGGGCTGTGATGTTCAATGCACTAGTGGCACAGCATGGTTGGTTTGTTTTGCGGCAGGAACATGTTAAGCTGAGGGAGCACCTTACGGATTTGAATGTCGGTCCCTGCCTGACCCGACTCACTATACACAGTCATTTATATACCTGGGCCTGACCACTGATGTCTCTGCAGGGGGTGGGGTAGGATATCATTTATAAATCAAAGCAGAATGTGCTTCTGACCATCACCAGAGGGAGAGGCCTGCCATCTGACTACCATAGATGTAGGATTGGTCTGACCATGGAAGGGTCCGGTTTCAAAATAAAATCAAAAGCCTATTCTGTGGCACAGGAATATTTATATAAATTATATAGAGATTACTGTATTCATCTACTGTAAAGCCCTCTCTGACAGGCTGGCCGGAGGCTCGCTCAGCCGTGATGATATAGAATCCTGGGGCTGCATCGCTGATCAAAGAGAATTCCAGTTGCACCACGCCACCCACTGATTCCTGGTTCTGCCACTGGGCTATGCGGCTCCCTAATGGGTCCTGTAAAGGAGACGGGGACAATTAATTATGGTTTGATACAAGGAAAGACAGAGGAACTTGGGAGTCCCTAACCCTCCCCCCCACCCCCAAACATGCCCTGTAGGAGGGTGAAAGTATAGTATAGTGTATATGTATATATTGTAAGTATATATTGTAAGTAAGTAACAGGTTGGCCAACTTAGGGTTCCATTGTATCAGTGCGAGACAGACAGACAAGCTAGAGGGGGCACTGTGAAGTAGAAAGTGACAGTTTCCAGGTGGGAACCCTCTCACTTAGAGCTCCATCCGTTCTTTACTTGGCCCATCACCCAGTGCTACAGAAGGAGAGTAGAGACCGTAATATACACACTACCATCAACCTCCATGTTACAGGGGTAAGTAGGTGGGGTATGAGTGCCCCCCCTTTGTGTCTTAGGGTCACTAATTTTGCCCCTGTGAATATGCACAGCATAGAGTAGGGGTCCTCAACCTTTTATATGCGTGACCTACATTCAAATATAAAAAAGAGTTGGGGAGCAACACATGCTGGGGGTGCCAAATAAGGGCCGCGATTGGCTATTTGGTAGCTCCTATGTGGACTGGCAGTCTACAGGGGGCTCTGTTTGGTAGTACAGCTGGTTTGTTTGCAACCAAACACTTGCCCCCCAAGTCAGGAATTCATAAATGAGCCCCTGCTTTGAGTCCATTGGGAGCAACACCCAAGGGGTTGGGGAGGAACATGTTGCCCCCCGAGTCACTGGTTGGGAGTCACTGGCTAAGTTTGCTAAACCTCACATATTGGTTCCTGCACCAGTAGAGATGGTATATTTAATATTCTGTTACAAAACCATCACTGAAGCCATAGAACAGTTACTTGGCAAATAATATAAGGAATTAATTCCAAGACATGGGACAACATGGAAACTTAATGCAGCAAAGACCATGTTCCCATTGAGCTGCCCATAAGTACATAACTATACCGTGCCAATTTAACCCCCGTCTCAGCATTCCTTATTGTGGGGCCCCGTTACATATAGAGGCAGGAGCCCAATAGCCTGTAGGTGGCAGTATTGCAGGGCATCGGGGTCCATCTGCTCCTTACCTCTAAATATACTGCCGGGTACTGCAAGAGACAAGAACAGCCATTAGTTTCAGTCCCTACTGTAAATGTGCTGCTGCACCGACATATCCCTCGGCCTTTGCACCCCGCTAGGCCCCCCACTCTTCACCTTCCCAGTACAAGATGCAGATCTGTACAGCAGAGAAGTGGTTAATAAGCTAATGGAACGGCGCCGCTGGAATTAAAAATGGGAGTAAAATGTCTATGAGAACTCATGGCAGGAACCCCTAGAAATGCTTCCTGGTGATAACGCAACCAAACTCAAATAAGGGGGACAGAACCCCAAAATGAATTGTTGCCCAACAAATGAAGATGAGATTTAATTCTAAGCAACTTCCCAATACGCAGGCATTCCCCCCTTCCCAATACGCAGGCATTCCCCCCTTCCCCAATACGCAGGCATTCCCCCCTTCCCAATACGCAGGCATTCCCCCCTTCCCAATGCGCAGGCATTCCCCCCCTTCCCAATGCGCAGGCATTTATTTCTAAATGTCATTGCGAGCAGGGTTTGTGCCATTCTGTTCTCTGCACTGCTGCTCTCTGACCTTTCAAACAATATATTCAGTATTCACAGGGCACACAGGAGGTTCATTTGTGTGCATTCTGCCAATAAAAAAATGAGATAGAATATAGCCAGGGAAACTTAGTCTAACAATCCCTTTATTTGGGATAGGAGCAGAGAACCTATAACTAAACGCCATAATAAAATACCTTCCTGTATATGTTATAGCTACTTCTTCAAGAAAGTGACATTTGGCCGGTGGCAGCAGCAGGACGTACCTTGTTGGATACTGGCAGCAGCATGGTATTTAGGGAAATCAGGCGAAATCGGACTAGAAGGGAAGATTGTATAAAAAGATCCAGTCAGTGCACGGATTTCTGGCTATTATACCCAGCATATTCGCCTGTCACATCACAGCAGGAGACAGGATTTACAAGAAGGGAATGGAGCAAGATAGCAGCTCCCAGTAGGTATCAGAATAGCACTCAATAGTAAGAAATCCAAGTCCGGCTTGGGACTCCTCCAGTTACATGGGAGTAGGAGAAACAATAGGTTAGCTGAAAGCAGTTCTAATGTGTAGCGCTGGCTGAAAGCTCAGACTCAGGCACAAGGCACTGAGATGGCGCCTACCACACCAATATTACAGCTACAAATACATTTGTTGGTACAAGAATAAAAGGTTAAATGGCAGAGGGAATTATTTGCTGTGTAACAGTGTCATTTAGGAATTAAAAGTACCCCATAAATATTATGGCAAGTGGTCCATATGGCACCTCTGGCTGCAGTTCCCACCAGTGATGCTTATTATAAAAGCCTTTTGGCACAGACTGCCCAAAACTTTACCCAGAGCTGTCCAATCACAATTCTTCTAGTGTAAGGGTGCTGAATGAAGATTATTCTCCATTTTCCTTTTACTTACCCTTCTGCCCGGGGCTTGTACACCGGTTTGTCTGTTTGGATGAGGAAAATGGTTTCCGTGGGCAATAACCACTGCCTTGCCGATCCTTAACGGCTTCATCCCCTCCAGAGACAGAGAGGGTCACAAAGTCAGGGGCAGTTTTGGTCACTGTTGGACCTCGGGAGAACAAAGGCAGGTGATGAATCAAAACCTACAGAGCAGTTGTGTGGGGGGAAATCACCCCCTGTTGGTATAAAAGGGGACTAGTAGCTGAGGGATCCTATGGGAGAATTGCTTTATCCAATATGGATCATCCTCTAGGAACCATCTCTGGTATCAATTGTGGGTCAAGATTCAGCAAGTGCTAAGCCAGTTACAGCCTATGCAAGGGTTAAACTTGCCCTTTAATATCTGAACTTATCCCTAACCCAGAGGCTTGATGGTTGAGCGCAGTGTGAGGGTGGCAGGATTGCCCCAGGCTGGGGGCTTTTCTGCTTGGGAGCCCCAGGTTACCATAGTGTAGAACATCACCAATTTGCTAGTATTTGATTGGGTCACTTCAGTCCACTGTTCCATTATTTCATTGTTAGGTTTGGACCAAGCCTGGAAACCGGTTGAGGTTCTATGGCACGTAACCCAACCAGGGCATATACATCTCATTGTTTTACCACATGTTCTCCCAAATCCTGAGCAAACATACAGGGGGCTCACTCCTTAGCAGAGCTGGGTACATCTGATGGGATCATGTAGGGCGGCTTTATTGGCTCCCAGCCATTCCCTCTCAGTGTGCCCCTCTGTAAGGCACAGGGATCAGTCTGTACCAGAAATGGCTTTATCATAATCAGATTAACCCCAATAAATTACTCACCATGAACTCATTGCATCTGAAGTAACTCGGGGGCTGTACTTTCTCTGCAAAGATGGTGATGTTAACCCTTTGGTGCTCCAAGGTAACGCTGAGGGCGACAGATTGCTCATAGCCAAGGAGGGTAACGCAGGCCCTCTGGGTCTCTCCACTCTTTAAAAGAGCCGGGATGGTCAAGGCGTATTGTCTGCAAAACGCAAAGTCTGTGTTAATAAACTGCAAAGCGTTACAATTCAATAAATTAACTTTCTCTGTTTGGGAAGTCTAGATCTCATATGAAAAGGTCACTAAAATATAATACATTTCTATAGAACTGCACTTAGTACAGGGGTAGCCCTTGTGGTATCTCTCTGTACAGGCTATGGGCAAACTTAGGGGGCTGTTCCTGCTGAATTGTGCTTAGTACAGGGGAATCCCTATGTGCCATAGTTTTATGGTATCTCTCTGTACAGGCTATGAGCAAACTTAGGGGGCTGTTCCTGCTGAATTGTGCTTAGTACAGAGGAATCCCTATGCTGCCATAGCTTTATGGTATCTCTCTGTACAGGCTATGAGCAAACTTAGGGGGCTGTTCCTGCTGAATTGTGCTTAGTACAGGGGAATCCCTATGTGCCATAGTTTTATGGTATCTCTCTGTACAGGCTATGAGCAAACTTAGGGGGCTGTTCCTGCTGAATTGTGCTTAGTACTGGGC
>NC_030683.2:8468348-8495582 GCF_000004195.4 Xenopus tropicalis | reverse complement strand
GAATCCCTATTGTGCCAAGTTTTATGTATCTCTCTGTACAGGCTATGAGCAAACTTAGGGGGCTGTTCCTGCTGAATTGTGCTTAGTACAGGGGAATCCCTATGTGCCATAGTTTTATGGTATCTCTCTGTACAGGCTATGAGCAAACTTAGGGGCTGTTCCTGCTGAATTGTGCTTAGTACAGGGGAATCATTATGCTGTCATAGTTTTATGGTATCTCTCTGTACAGGCTATGAGCAAACTTAGGGGGCTGTTCCTGCTGAAGGACAGAACAGAAAGGGACAAACACTACTTTCAATAGCATTTACTGCTTCAGTTACACATAGTTAGAAAACACAGCGAGACTGAGGAATGAATGGATATTGGAAAGTTGCTTTCCAATTACATTTTCATATTCAACAATTTTTTGTGGGGTCTACGTACCTTTAAAGGGGTTGCTCACCTTAACTCTTAGTATGATGTAGACATTGATATTCTAAGACAATTTGCAATTGAGCTTCATTTTTATAGTTTTTCAGTTATTTAGGCTTTTTTAAAGTTTAGCAGCTCTCCAGTTTGGAACTTTAGCGTCTATCTTGGGTTGCTAGGGCTTGTTTACACTAGCAACCAGGCAGTTGGTGTTGAATGAGAGACTGGAATATAAATAGGAGACGGGACTAAACAGAAGATAAAAGAATAAAAATTAACAATAAAATGTAATTGCAGGTTTTTGGCTAGCGGCGGTCAGACGAGATCAGGAAAATATAGCAAATAAAAATTAAATTAAAAAATAATGAAGACCAAATGCAAAGTTGCTAGGAAAAGTAATTAACTTACTTAAAAGGTGAACAACCCCTTTAAAGATCAATAAATGAAGTTAAATAAAGATAAAACCCCAATACTTACAGTTTGGCATGCCCTCAGCGACGAGCCCCAGGGAAACCGACAACACCAGGAGGAACTTATTGGGGCTCATTCCAACGCCGTTTCTGTTCTGACCAGATCTGCTGACAACAGAGCCAGCAAAGATACTGAGCAGGCGAGTCCAACGCTGCCCTGTACTGAGTCACACTCCCCGGGCTGAGTGCCAGCCGTTCACGCGTGCATTGGTACAACCCATGTGGAAACCCACGCGTCACTGGCAGTCTGGCAGCAGCAGGACCGAGGCGTCACGCAGTGATGGTGTTGGAAAAACAGGACCACACAAATAGACTCGACGAGAACGCTAACTACCCCCATTGGAAATTAATTCTGTTATAAAGGGGATATATACCCAAAAATGTTTTTGGTGCTCAGCATTTTTGCCAAGTTTACATTCATTTTCTGTGGTTAGCAGTTTTTAGCACTGACAATAAACTAGGCCGTGGACTCAACTGAGAGTCAGCAACATTAAGGTTAACTGATAGAAGCAGCGCATAGACAATGGCACAAACAGTGAGGGTCACCGACTCTCTGACCTCCGAGAGACAAGGAGCCCAAAGCTGGGCATCAAACTAGCCCATTATCTCAGAGAAACTACTGAAAATTAGAAAAAGTAAATGTTTAAATGCTTAAGTGCAACCTTTAGAATGCCCTATTTCTTAGCAACTTTTCCATTGGTCTGTAATAACATTATAAGAATGGCCCTCCTTCTGCTTATTTCAGCTTGCATCTCTCTCTTTTTTCTGTTTCACACACTTTCAAGGGGAAGTTAACGCATTATTGTTTCTGTTTCACACACTTTCAAGGGGAAGTTAACGCTCTATTGTTTCTGTTTCACACACTTTCAAGGGGAAGTTAACGCATTATTGTTTTTCTGTTTCACACACTTTCAAGGGGAAGTTAACGCATATTGTTTTCTGTTTCACACACTTTCAAGGGGAAGTTAACGCATTATTGTTTTCTGTTTCACACACTTTCAGGGAAGTTAACGCACTTTGTTTTTCTGTTTCACACACTTTCAAGGGAAGTTAACGCATTATTGTTTTCTGTTTCACACACTTTCAAGGGGAAGTTAACGCTCTATTGTTTTTCTGTTTCACACACTTTCAAGGGAAGTTAACGCACTATTGTTTCTGTTTCACACACTTTCAAGGGGAAGTTAACGCACTATTGTTCTGTTTCACACACTTTCAAGGGGAAGTTAACGCATTATTGTTTTCTGTTTCACACACTTTCAAGGGGAAGTTAACGCATTATTGTTTTCTGTTTCACACACTTTCAAGGGAAGTTAACGCATTATTGTTTCTGTTTCACACACTTTCAAGGGGAAGTTAACGCACTATTGTTTTTCTGTTTCACACACTTTCAAGGGGAAGTTAACGCACTATTGTTTTCTGTTTCACACACTTTCAAGGGGAAGTTAACGCATTATTGTTGTTCTGTTTCACACACTTTCAAGGGGAAGTTAACGCATTATTGTTTTCTGTTTCACACACTTTCAAGGGGAAGTTAACGCATTATTGTTTTCTGTTTCACACACTTTCAAGGGGAAGTTAACGCATTATTGTTTCTGTTTCACACACTTGGAAGTTAACGCATTATTGTTTTCTGTTTCACACACTTTCAAGGGGAAGTTAACGCACTATTGTTTCTGTTTCACACACTTTCAAGGGGAAGTTAACGCACTATTGTTTCTGTTTCACACACTTTCAAGGGGAAGTTAACGCATATTTGTTTTCTGTTTCACACACTTTCAAGGGGAAGTTAACGCACTATTTTTCTGTTTCACACACTTTCAAGGGGAAGTTAACGCATTATTGTTTCTGTTTCACACACTTTCAAGGGGAAGTTAACGCATTATGTTTTTCTGTTTCACACACTTTCAAGGGGAAGTTAACGCACTATTGTTTTCTGTTTCACACACTTTCAAGGGGAAGTTAACGCATTATTGTTTTCTGTTTCACACACTTTCAAGGGGAAGTTAACGCATTATTGTTTTTCTGTTTCACACACTTTCAAGGGGAAGTTAACGCATTATTGTTTTCTGTTTCACACACTTTCAAGGGGAAGTTAACGCACTATTTTTTCTGTTTCACACACTTTCAAGGGGAAGTTAACGCATTATTGTTTTCTGTTTCACACACTTTCAAGGGGAAGTTAACGCATTATTGTTTTCTGTTTCACACACTTTCAAGGGGAAGTTAACGCATTATTGTTTTCTGTTTCACACACTTTCAAGGGGAAGTTAACGCACTATTGTTTTCTGTTTCACACACTTTCAAGGGAAGTTAACGCATTATTGTTTTCTGTTTCACACACTTTCAAGGGGAAGTTAACGCATTATTGTTTTTCTGTTTCACACACTTTCAAGGGGAAGTTAACGCATATTGTTTTCTGTTTCACACACTTTCAAGGGGAAGTTAACGCACTATTGTTTTCTGTTTCACACACTTTCAAGGGGAAGTTAACGCATTATTGTTTTCTGTTTCACACACTTTCAAGGGGAAGTTAACGCATTATTGTTTTCTGTTTCACACACTTTCAAGGGGAAGTTAACGCATTATTGTTTCTGTTTCACACACTTTCAAGGGGAAGTTAACGCATTATTGTTTTCTGTTTCACACACTTTCAAGGGGAAGTTAACGCACTATTGTTTTCTGTTTCACACACTTTCAAGGGGAAGTTAACGCACTATTGTTTTCTGTTTCACACACTTTCAAGGGGAAGTTAACGCATTATTTGTTTCTGTTTCACACACTTTCAAGGGGAAGTTAACGCACTATTGTTTTCTGTTTCACACACTTTCAAGGGGAAGTTAACGCATTATTGTTTTCTGTTTCACACACTTTCAAGGGGAAGTTAACGCACTATTGTTTTCTGTTTCACACACTTTCAAGGGAAGTTAACGCATTATTGTTTTCTGTTTCACACACTTTCAAGGGAAGTTAACGCATTATTGTTTTTCTGTTTCACACACTTTCAAGGGGAAGTTAACGCACTATTGTTTTCTGTTTCACACACTTTCAAGGGGAAGTTAACGCATTATTGTTTTTCTGTTTCACACACTTTCAAGGGGAAGTTAACGCATTATTGTTTTCTGTTTCACACACTTTCAAGGGGAAGTTAACGCATTATTGTTTCTGTTTCACACACTTTCAAGGGGAAGTTAACGCATTATTGTTTTCTGTTTCACACACTTTCAAGGGGAAGTTAACGCATTATTGTTTCTGTTTCACACACTTTCAAGGGGAAGTTAACGCACTATTGTTTCTGTTTCACACACTTTCAAGGGGAAGTTAACGCATATTGTTTCTGTTTCACACACTTTCAAGGGGAAGTTAACGCATTATTGTGTTTCTGTTTCACACACTTTCAAGGGGAAGTTAACGCACTATTGTTTTCTGTTTCACACACTTTCAAGGGGAAGTTAACGCACTATTGTTCTGTTTCACACACTTTCAAGGGGAAGTTAACGCATTATTGTTTCTGTTTCACACACTTTCAAGGGGAAGTTAACGCACTATTGTTTCTGTTTCACACACTTTCAAGGGGAAGTTAACGCATTATTGTTTTCTGTTTCACACACTTTCAAGGGGAAGTTAACGCATTATTGTTTTCTGTTTCACACACTTTCAAGGGGAAGTTAACGCACTATTGTTTCTGTTTCACACACTTTCAAGGGGAAGTTAACGCATTATTGTTTTCTGTTTCACACACTTTCAAGGGGAAGTTAACGCTCTATTGTTTCTGTTTCACACACTTTCAAGGGGAAGTTAACGCACTATTGTTTTCTGTTTCACACACTTTCAAGGGGAAGTTAACGCACTATTGTTTTCTGTTTCACACACTTTCAAGGGGAAGTTAACGCATTATTGTTTCTGTTTCACACACTTTCAAGGGAAGTTAACGCATTATTGTTCTGTTTCACACACTTTCAAGGGGAAGTTAACGCTCTATTGTTTCTGTTTCACACACTTTCAAGGGGAAGTTAACGCATTATTGTTTCTGTTTCACACACTTTCAAGGGGAAGTTAACGCACTATTGTTTTCTGTTTCACACACTTTCAAGGGGAAGTTAACGCACTATTGTTTCTGTTTCACACACTTTCAAGGGGAAGTTAACGCATTATTGTTTTCTGTTTCACACACTTTCAAGGGGAAGTTAACGCATATTGTTTTCTGTTTCACACACTTTCAAGGGGAAGTTAACGCATTATGTTTTCTGTTTCACACACTTTCAAGGGGAAGTTAACGCACTATTGTTTTCTGTTTCACACACTTTCAAGGGGAAGTTAACGCATATTGTTTCTGTTTCACACACTTTCAAGGGGAAGTTAACGCACTATTGTTTTCTGTTTCACACACTTTCAAGGGGAAGTTAACGCATTATTGTTTCTGTTTCACACACTTTCAAGGGGAAGTTACGCACTATTGTTTTCTGTTTCACACACTTTCAAGGGGAAGTTAACGCATTATTGTTTCTGTTTCACACACTTTCAAGGGGAAGTTAACGCTCTATTGTTTCTGTTTCACACACTTTCAAGGGGAAGTTAACGCACTATTGTTTCTGTTTCACACACTTTCAAGGGGAAGTTAACGCACTTTGTTTTCTGTTTCACACACTTTCAAGGGGAAGTTAACGCACTATTGTTTCTGTTTCACACACTTTCAAGGGGAAGTTAACGCACTATTGTTTCTGTTTCACACACTTTCAAGGGGAAGTTAACGCACTATTGTTTTCTGTTTCACACACTTTCAAGGGGAAGTTAACGCACTATTGTTTCTGTTTCACACACTTTCAAGGGGAAGTTAACGCACTATTGTTTTCTGTTTCACACACTTTCAAGGGGAAGTTAACGCATTATTGTTTTCTGTTTCACACACTTTCAAGGGGAAGTTAACGCACTATTGTTTCTGTTTCACACACTTTCAAGGGGAAGTTAACGCACTATTGTTTCTGTTTCACACACTTTCAAGGGGAAGTTAACGCATTATTGTTTTCTGTTTCACACACTTTCAAGGGGAAGTTAACGCACTATTGTTTTTCTGTTTCACACACTTTCAAGGGGAAGTTAACGCATTATTGTTTTCTGTTTCACACACTTTCAAAGGGAAGTTAACGCACTATTGTTTCTGTTTCACACACTTTCAAGGGGAAGTTAACGCACTATTGTTTTCTGTTTCACACACTTTCAAGGGGAAGTTAACGCATTATTGTTTCTGTTTCACACACTTTCAAGGGGAAGTTAACGCACTATTGTTTTCTGTTTCACACACTTTCAAGGGGAAGTTAACGCATTATTGTTTTCTGTTTCACACACTTTCAAGGGGAAGTTAACGCATTATTGTTTTCTGTTTCACACACTTTCAAGGGGAAGTTAACGCTTATTGTTTCTGTTTCACACACTTTCAAGGGGAAGTTATTGTTTCTGGTTTCACACACTTTCAAGGGGAAGTTAACGCATTATTGTTTTCTGTTTCACACACTTTCAAGGGGAAGTTAACGCACTAATTTTTTCTGTTTCACACACTTTCAAGGGGAAGTTAACGCATTATTGTTTCTGTTTCACACACTTTCAAGGGGAAGTTAACGCACTATTGTTTCTGTTTCACACACTTTCAAGGGGAAGTTAACGCATTATTGTTTTCTGTTTCACACACTTTCAAGGGGAAGTTAACGCACTATTGGTTTCTGTTTCACACACTTTCAAGGGGAAGTTAACGCACTATTGTTTCTGTTTCACACACTTTCAAGGGGAAGTTAACGCATTATTGTTTCTGTTTCACACACTTTCAAGGGGAAGTTAACGCTCTATTGTTTTCTGTTTCACACACTTTCAAGGGGAAGTTAACGCATTATTGTTTTCTGTTTCACACACTTTCAAGGGGAAGTTAACGCATTATTGTTTTTCTGTTTCACACACTTTCAAGGGGAAGTTAACGCACTATTGTTTTTCTGTTTCACACACTTTCAAGGGGAAGTTAACGCACTATGTTTTCTGTTTCACACACTTTCAAGGGGAAGTTAACGCATTATTGTTTCTGTTTCACACACTTTCAAGGGGAAGTTAACGCATTATTGTTTTCTGTTTCACACACTTTCAAGGGGAAGTTAACGCACTATTGTTTTTCTGTTTCACACACTTTCAAGGGGAAGTTAACGCATTATTGGTTTTCTGTTTCACACACTTTCAAGGGGAAGTTAACGCTATTGTTTTTCTGTTTCACACACTTTCAAGGGGAAGTTAACGCACTATTGTTTCTGTTTCACACACTTCAAGGGGAAGTTAACGCACTATTGTTTTTCTGTTTCACACACTTTCAAGGGGAAGTTAACGCATTATTGTTTTCTGTTTCACACACTTTCAAGGGGAAGTTAACGCATTATTGTTTTCTGTTTCACACACTTTCAAGGGGAAGTTAACGCACTATTGTTTTCTGTTTCACACACTTTCAAGGGGAAGTTAACGCATTATTGTTTTCTGTTTCACACACTTTCAAGGGGAAGTTAACGCATTATTGTTTCTTGTTTCACACACTTTCAAGGGGAAGTTAACGCTTCTGTTTCACACACTTTCAAGGGGAAGTTTTATTGTTTCTGTTTCACACACTTTCAAGGGGAAGTTAACGCATTATTGTTTTCTGTTTCACACACTTTCAAGGGGAAGTTAACGCATTATTGTTTTGTTTCACACACTTTCAAGGGGAAGTTAACGCATTATTGTTTTTCTGTTTCACACACTTTCAAGGGGAAGTTAACGCATTATTGTTTCTGTTTCACACACTTTCAAGGGGAAGTTAACGCATTATTGTTTCTGTTTCACACACTTTCAAAGGGGGAAGTTAACGCACTATTGTTTTCTGTTTCACACACTTTCAAGGGGAAGTTAACGCATTATTGTTTCTGTTTCACACACTTTCAAGGGGAAGTTAACGCATTATTGTTTCTGTTTCACACACTTTCAAGGGGAAGTTAACGCAATATTGTTTTCGTTTCACACACTTTCAAGGGAAGTTAACGCATTATTTGTTTTTCTGTTTCACACACTTTCAAGGGGAAGTTAACGCACTATTGTTTTTCTGTTTCACACACTTTCAAGGGGAAGTAACGCATATGTTTTCTGTTTCACACACTTTCAAGGGGAAGTTAACGCACTATTGTTTCTGTTTCACACACTTTCAAGGGGAAGTTAACGCATTATTGTTTTCTGTTTCACACACTTTCAAGGGGAAGTTAACGCACTATTGTTTCTGTTTCACACACTTTCAAGGGGAAGTTAACGCATTATTGTTTCTGTTTCACACACTTTCAAGGGGAAGTTAACGCATTATTGTTTTTCTGTTTCACACACTTTCAAGGGGAAGTTAACGCTCTATGTGTTTCTGTTTCACACACTTTCAAGGGGAAGTTAACGCATTATTGTTTCTGTTTCACACACTTTCAAGGGGAAGTTAACGCACTATTTTTTTCTGTTTCACACACTTTCAAGGGGAAGTTAACGCATTATTGTGTTCTGTTTCACACACATTTCAGGGGAAGTTAACGCGCTATTGTTTTTCTGTTTCACACACTTTCAAGGGGAAGTTAACGCATTATTGTTTCTGTTTCACACACTTTCAAGGGGAAGTTAACGCACTATTTTTTTTTCTGTTTCACACACTTTCAAGGGGAAGTTAACGCATTTTTGTTTTCTGTTTCACACACTTTCAAGGGGAAGTTAACGCACTATTGTTTTCTGTTTCACACACTTTCAAGGGGAAGTTAACGCACTATTGTTTTCATGTTTCACACACTTTCAAGGGGAAGTTAACGCATTATTGTTTTCTGTTTCACACACTTTCAAGGGGAAGTTAACGCACTATTTTTTCTGTTTCACACACTTTCAAGGGGAAGTTAACGCATTATTGTTTTCTGTTTCACACACTTTCAAGGGGAAGTTAACGCACTAATTGTTTCTGTTTCACACACTTTCAAGGGGAAGTTAACGCATTATTGTTTCTGTTTCACACACTTTCAAGGGGAAGTTAACGCACTATTGTTTTACTGTTTCACACACTTTCAAGGGGAAGTTAACGCATTATTGTTTTCTGTTTCACACACTTTCAAGGGAAGTTAACGCTCTATTGTTATCTGTTTCACACACTTTCAAGGGGAAGTTAACGCATTATTTCTGTTTCACACACTTTCAAGGGGAAGTTAACGCATTATTGTTTTCTGTTTCACACACTTTCAAGGGGAAGTTAACGCTCTATTGTTTCTTGTTTCACACACTTTCAAGGGGAAGTTAACGCTCTATTGTTTCTGTTTCACACACTTTCAAGGGGAAGTTAACGCTCTATTGTTTCTGTTTCACACACTTTCAAGGGGAAGTTAACGCCACTATTGTTTCTGTTTCACACACTTTCAAGGGGAAGTTAACGCACTATTGTTTCTGTTTCACACACTTTCAAGGGGAAGTTAACGCACTATTGTTTCTGTTTCACACACTTTCAAGGGGAAGTTAACGCATTATTTGTTTTTCTGTTTCACACACTTTCAAGGGAAGTTAACGCTCTATTGTTTCCTGTTTCACACACTTTCAAGGGGAAGTTAACGCACTAATTGTTTCTGTTTCACACACTTTCAAGGGGAAGTTAACGCATATTGTTTTCTGTTTCACACACTTTCAAGGGAGTTATTATTGTTTCTGTTTCACACACTTTCAAGGGGAAGTTAACGCATTATTGTTTCTGTTTCACACACTTTCAAGGGGAAGTTAACGCTCATTGTTTTCTGTTTCACACACTTTCAAGGGGAAGTTAACGCACTATTGTTTTCTGTTTCACACACTTTCAAGGGGAAGTTAACGCATTATTGTTTCTGTTTCACACACTTTCAAGGGGAAGTTAACGCTCTACTGTTTCACACACTTTCAAGGGGAAGTTAACGCACTATTTTTTTCTGTTTCACACACTTTCAAGGGGAAGTTAACGCACTATTGTTTCTGTTTCACACACTTTCAAGGGGAAGTTAACGCATTTTGTTTTCTGTTTCACACACTTTCAAGGGGAAGTTAACGCTTATTGTTTCTGTTTCACACACTTTCAAGGGGAAGTTAACTATTATTTTCTGTTTCACACACTTTCAAGGGGAAGTTAACGCATATGTTTTCTGTTTCACACACTTTCAAGGGGAGTTAACGCATTATTGTTTTCTGTTTCACACACTTTCAAGGGGAAGTTAACGCTCTATGTTTTCTGTTTCACACACTTTCAAGGGGAAGTTAACGCACTATTGTTTCCTGTTTCACACACTTTCAAGGGAAGTTAACGCATTAATTGTTCTGTTTCACACACTTTCAAGGGGAAGTTAACGCACTATTGTTTTCTGTTTCACACACTTTCAAGGGGAAGTTAACGCATTATTGTTTTCTGTTTCACACACTTTCAAGGGGAAGTTAACGCATTATTGTTTTCTGTTTCACACACTTTCAAGGGGAAGTTAACGCATTGTTTTCTGTTTCACACACTTTCAAGGGGAAGTTAACGCATATTGTTTTCTGTTTCACACACTTTCAAGGGGAAGTTAACGCACTATTGTTTCTGTTTCACACACTTTCAAGGGGAAGTTAACGTTCACACACTTTCAAGGGGAAGTTAACGCATTATTGTTTCTGTTTCACACACTTTCAAGGGGAAGTTAACGCATTATTGTTTCTGTTTCACACACTTTCAAGGGGAAGTTAACGTATTGTTTTCTGTTTCACACACTTTCAAGGGGAAGTTAACGCACTATTGTTTCTGTTTCACACACTTTCAAGGGGAAGTTAACGCACTATTGTTTCTGTTTCACACACTTTCAAGGGGAAGTTAACGCATTATTGTTTTCTGTTTCACACACTTTCAAGGGGAAGTTAACGCCTTATTTGTTTCTGTTTCACACACTTTCAAGGGGAAGTTAACGCACTATTGTTTCTGTTTCACACACTTTCAAGGGGAAGTTAACGCATTATTGTTTTCTGTTTCACACACTTTCAAGGGGAAGTTAACGCATTATTGTTTTCTGTTTCACACACTTTCAAGGGGAAGTTAACGCACTTTGTTTTCTGTTTCACACACTTTCAAGGGGAAGTTAACGCACTATTGTTTTCTGTTTCACACACTTTCAAGGGGAAGTTAACGCATTATTGTTTCTGTTTCACACACTTTCAAGGGGAAGTTAACGCACTATTGGTTTTCTGTTTCACACACTTTCAAGGGGAAGTTAACGCACTATTGTTTTCTGTTTCACACACTTTCAAGGGGAAGTTAACGCATTATTGTTTCTGTTTCACACACTTTCAAGGGGAAGTTAACGCATTATTGGTTTTCTGTTTCACACACTTTCAAGGGGAAGTTAACGCACTATTGTTTTCTGTTTCACACACTTTCAAGGGGAAGTTAACGCATTATTGTTTTCTGTTTCACACACTTTCAAGGGGAAGTTAACGCACTATTGTTTTCTGTTTCACACACTTTCAAGGGGAAGTTAACGCATTATTGTTTTCTGTTTCACACACTTTCAAGGGGAAGTTAACGCACTATTGTTTCATGTTTCACACACTTTCAAGGGGAAGTTAACGCACTATTGTTTTCTGTTTCACACACTTTCAAGGGGAAGTTAACGCATTATTGTTTCCTGTTTCACACACTTTCCAAAGGGGAAGTTAACGCATTATTGTTTTCTGTTTCACACACTTTCAAGGGGAAGTTAACGCACTATTGTTTTCTGTTTCACCACTTTCAAGGGGAAGTTAACGCACTAGTTGTTTCTGTTTCACACACTTTCAAGGGGAAGTTAACGCACTATTTTTTTCTGTTTCACACACTTTCAAGGGGAAGTTAACGCATTATTGTTTTCTGTTTCACACACTTTCAAGGGGAAGTTAACGCATTATTGTTTTCTGTTTCACACACTTTCAAGGGGAAGTTAACGCATTATTGTTTCTGTTTCACACACTTTCAAGGGGAAGTTAACGGCATTTTGTTTTCTGTTTCACACACTTTCAAGGGGAAGTTAACGCATTAATTGTTTCTGTTTCACACACTTTCAAGGGGAAGTTAACGCATTATTGTTTCTGTTTCACACACTTTCAAGGGGAAGTTAACGCACTAATTTTTTTTCTGTTTCACACACTTTCAAGGGGAAGTTAACGCATTATTGTTTCTGTTTCACACACTTTCAAGGGGAAGTTAACGCATTATTGTTTTCTGTTTCACACACTTTCAAGGGGAAGTTAACGCACTATTGTTTTCTGTTTCACACACTTTCAAGGGGAAGTTAACGCATTATTGTTTTTTTCTGTTTCACACACTTTCAAGGGGAAGTTAACGCACTATTGTTTTCTGTTTCACACACTTTCAAGGGGAAGTTAACGCATTATTGTTTTCTGTTTCACACACTTTCAAGGGGAAGTTAACGCATTATTGTTTTTGCTGTTTCACACACTTTCAAGGGGAAGTTAACGCATTATTGTTTTCTGTTTCACACACTTTCAAGGGGAAGTTAACGCATTAGTTTCTTGTTTCACACACTTTCAAGGGGAAGTTAACGCATTATTGTTTCTGTTTCACACACTTTCAAGGGGAAGTTAACGCATTATTGTTTTCTGTTTCACACACTTTCAAGGGGAAGTTAACGCACTATTGTTTCTGTTTCACACACTTTCAAGGGGAAGTTAACGCATTATTGTTTCTGTTTCACACACTTTCAAGGGGAAGTTAACGCACTATTTTTTTCTGTTTCACACACTTTCAAGGGGAAGTTAACGCATTATTGTTTCTGTTTCACACACTTTCAAGGGGAAGTTAACGCACTATTGTTTTCTGTTTCACACACTTTCAAGGGGAAGTTAACGCATTATTGTTTTCTGTTTCACACACTTTCAAGGGGAAGTTAACGCACTATTTTTTCTGTTTCACACACTTTCAAGGGGAAGTTAACGCATTATTGTTTCATGTTTCACACACTTTCAAGGGAAAGTTAACGCACTATTGTTTTTCCTGTTTCACACACTTTCAAGGGGAAGTTAACGCACTATTGTTTTCTGTTTCACACACTTTCAAGGGGAAGTTAACGCATTATTGTTTTCTGTTTCACACACTTTCAAGGGGAAGTTAACGCACTATTGTTTTCTGTTTCACACACTTTCAAGGGGAAGTTAACGCATTATTGTTTGTCTGTTTCACACACTTTCAAGGGGAAGTTAACGCTCTATTGTTTTCTGTTTCACACACTTTCAAGGGGAAGTTAACGCATTATTGTTTCTGTTTCACACACTTTCAAGGGGAAGTTAACGCACTATTGTTTTCTGTTTCACACACTTTCAAGGAAGTTAACGCATATTGTATTTCTGTTTCACACACTTTCAAGGGGAAGTTAACGCTCTTTGTTTCTGTTTCACACACTTTCAAGGGGAAGTTAACGCATTATTGTTTCCTGTTTCACACACTTTCAGGGGAAGTTAACGCATTATTGTTTCTGTTTCACACACTTTCAAGGGGAGTTAACGCATTATTGTTTCTGTTTCACACACTTTCAAAGGGGAAGTTAACGCATATTGTTTTCTGTTTCACACACTTTCAAGGGGAAGTTAACGCATTATTGTTTTCTGTTTACACACACTTTCAAGGGGAAGTTAACGATTTATTGTTTCTGTTTCACACACTTTCAAGGGGAAGTTAACGCATTATTATGTTTCTGTTTCACACACTTTCAAGGGGAAGTTAACGCATTATTGTTTCTGTTTCACACACTTTCAAGGGGAAGTTAACGCATTATTGTTTCTGTTTCACACACTTTCAAGGGGAAGTTAACGCATTATTGTTTCTGTTTCACACACTTTCAAGGGGAAGTTAACGCTCTATTGTTTCTGTTTCACACACTTTCAAGGGGAAGTTAACGCTCTATTGTTTCTGTTTCACACACTTTCAAGGGGAAGTTAACGCACTATTGTTTCTGTTTCACACACTTTCAAGGGGAAGTTAACGCACTATTGTTTCTGTTTCACACACTTTCAAGGGGAAGTTAACGCACTATTGTTTTCTGTTTCACACACTTTCAAGGGGAAGTTAACGCACTATTGTTTCTGTTTCACACACTTTCAAGGGGAAGTTAACGCATTATTGTTTTCTGTTTCACACACTTTCAAGGGGAAGTTAACGCTCTATTGTTTCTGTTTCACACACTTTCAAGGGGAAGTTAACGCACTATTGTTTCTGTTTCACACACTTTCAAGGGGAAGTTAACGCATTATTGTTTTCTGTTTCACACACTTTCAAGGGGAAGTTAACGCATTATTGTTTCTGTTTCACACACTTTCAAGGGGAAGTTAACGCACTATTGTTTTCTGTTTCACACACTTTCAAGGGGAAGTTAACGCATTATTGTTTTTCTGTTTCACACACTTTCAAGGGGAAGTTAACGCTCTATTGTTTCTGTTTCACACACTTTCAAGGGGAAGTTAACGCACTATTGTTTTCTGTTTCACACACTTTCAAGGGAAGTTAACGCACTATTGTTTTCTGTTTCACACACTTTCAAGGGGAAGTTAACGCACTATTTGTTTCTGTTTCACACACTTTCAAGGGGAAGTTAACGCATTATTGTTTTTCTGTTTCACACACTTTCAAGGGGAAGTTAACGCATTAATTGTTTCTGTTTCACACACTTTCAAGGGGAAGTTAACGCACTATTGTTTTCTGTTTCACACACTTTCAAGGGAAGTTAACGCATTATTGTTTTTTTCCTGTTTCACACACTTTCAAGGGAAAGTTTAACGCGGTCTATTGTTTCTGTTTCACACACTTTCAAGGGGAAGTTAACGCACTATTGTTTTCTGTTTCACACACTTTCAAGGGGAAGTTAACGCATTATTGTTTTCTGTTTCACACACTTTCAAGGGGAAGTTAACGCACTATTTTTTTCTGTTTCACACACTTTCAAGGGGAAGTTAACGCATTATTGTTTTCTGTTTCACACACTTTCAAGGGGAAGTTAACGCATTATTGTTTCTGTTTCACACACTTTCAAGGGGAAGTTAACGCTGCTATTGTTTCTGTTTCACACACTTTCAAGGGGAAGTTAACGCTCTATTGTTTCTGTTTCACACACTTCAAGGGGAAGTTAACGCACTATTGTTTCTGTTTCACACACTTTCAAGGGGAAGTTAACGCACTATTGTTTCTGTTTCACACACTTTCAAGGGGAAGTTAACGCACTACTTATTTTCTGTTTCACACACTTTCAAGGGGAAGTTAACGCATTATTTGTTTCTGTTTCACACACTTTCAAGGGGAAGTTAACGCACTATTGTTTCTGTTTCACACACTTTCAAGGGGAAGTTAACGCTCTATTGTTTCTCGTTTCACACACTTTCAAGGGGAAGTTAACGCATTATTGTTTCTGTTTCACACACTTTCAAGGGGAAGTTAACGCACTATTGTTTCTGTTTCACACACTTTCAAGGGGAAGTTAACGCATTATTTGTTTTCTGTTTCACACACTTTCAAGGGGAAGTTAACGCTCTATTGTTTCTGTTTCACACACTTTCAAGGGGAAGTTAACGCACTAATTGTTTCTGTTTCACACACTTTCAAGGGGAAGTTAACGCATTATTGTTTTCTGTTTCACACACTTTCAAGGGGAGTTAACGCATTATTGGTTTCTGTTTCACACACTTTCAAGGGGAAGTTAACGCACTATTGTTTTCATGTTTCACACACTTTCAAGGGGAAGTTAACGCACTATTGTTTTCTGTTTCACACACTTTCAAGGGGAAGTTAACGCACTATTGTTTTCTGTTTCACACACTTTCAAGGGAAGTTAACGCATTATTGTTTTCTGTTTCACACACTTTGCAAGGGAAGTTAACGCACTATTGGTTTTCTGTTTCACACACTTTCAAGGGGAAGTTAACGCATTATTGTTTTCTGTTTCACACACTTTCAAGGGGAAGTTAACGCATTATTGTTTTCTGTTTCACACACTTTCAAGGGGAAGTTAACGCAACTATTGTTTTCTGTTTCACACACTTTCAAGGGAAGTTAACGCATTATTTGTTTTCTGTTTCACACACTTTCAAGGGGAAGTTAACGCACTATTGTTTCTGTTTCACACACTTTCAAGGGGAAGTTAACGCATTATTGTTTTCTGTTTCACACACTTTCAAGGGGAAGTTAACGCTCTATTGTTTCTGTTTCACACACTTTCAAGGGGAAGTTAACGCACTATTGTTTTCTGTTTCACACACTTTCAAGGGGAAGTTAACGCATTATTGTTTCTGTTTCACACACTTTCAAGGGGAAGTTAACGCATTATTGTTTCTGTTTCACACACTTTCAAGGGGAAGTTAACGCACTATTTTTCTGTTTCACACACTTTCAAGGGAAGTTAACGCATTATTGTTTCTGTTTCACACACTTTCAAGGGGAAGTTAACGCATTATTGTTTTCTGTTTCACACACTTTCAAGGGGAAGTTAACGCATTATTGTTTCTGTTTCACACACTTTCAAGGGGAAGTTAACGCATTATTGTTTTCTGTTTCACACACTTTCAAGGGGAAGTTAACGCATTATTGTTTCTGTTTCACACACTTTCAAGGGGAAGTTAACGCAATAATGTTTCTGTTTCACACACTTTCAAGGGGAAGTTAACGCACTATTTTTTTTCTGTTTCACACACTTTCAAGGGGAAGTTAACGCATTATTGTTATCTGTTTCACACACTTTCAAGGGGAAGTTAACGCAATTATTGTTTTCTGTTTCACACACTTTCAAGGGGAAGTTAACGCACTATTGTTTTCTGTTTCACACACTTTCAAGGGGAAGTTAACGCATTATTGTTTTCTGTTTCACACACTTTCAAGGGGAAGTTAACGCTTCTATTGTTTTCTGTTTCACACACTTTCAAGGGGAAGTTAACGCACTATTGTTTTCTGTTTCACACACTTTCAAGGGGAAGTTAACGCATTATTGTTTTCTGTTTCACACACTTTCAAGGGGAAGTTAACGCTCTATTGTTTCTGTTTCACACAACTTTCAAGGGGAAGTTAACGCATTATTGTTTCTGTTTCACACACTTTCAAGGGGAAGTTAACGCATTATTGTTTTCTGTTTCACACACTTTCAAGGGGAAGTTAACGCATCTATTGTTTCTGTTTCACACACTTTCAAGGGGAAGTTAACGCATTATTGTTTCTGTTTCACACACTTTCAAGGGAAGTTAACGCAATATTTTTTTTCTGTTTCACACACTTTCAAGGGAAGTTAACGCATTATTGTTTCTGTTTCACACACTTTCAAGGGGAAGTTAACGCACTATTGTTTTTCTGTTTCACACACTTTCAAGGGGAAGTTAACGATTATTGTTTCTGTTTCACACACTTTCAAGGGGAAGTTAACGCACTATTTTTTTTCTGTTTACACACTTTCAAGGGGAAGTTAACGCATTATTGTTTCTGTTTCACACACTTTCAAGGGGGAAGTTAACGCAATATTGTTTTCTGTTTCACATACTTTCAAGGGGAAGTTAACGCACTATTGTTTTTGTTTCACACACTTTCAAGGGGAAGTTAACGCATTATTGTTTTCTGTTTCACACACTTTCAAGGGGAAGTTAACGCACTATTGTTTTCTGTTTCACACACTTTCAAGGGGAAGTTAACGCATTATTGTTTTCTGTTTCACACACTTTCAAGGGGAAGTTAACGCTCTATTGTTTTCTGTTTCACACACTTTTCAAGGGAAGTTAACGCATTATTGTTTCTGTTTCACACACTTTCAAGGGGAAGTTAACGCACTATTTTTTTCTGTTTTACATACTTTCAAGGGAAGTTAACGCATTATTGTTTCTGTTTCACACACTTTCAAGGGGAAGTTAACGCTCTTTGTTTTCTGTTTCACACACTTTCAAGGGGAAGTTAACGCATTATTGTTTCTGTTTCACACACTTTCAAGGGGAAGTTAACGCATTATTGGTTTCTGTTTCACACACTTTCAAGGGGAAGTTAACGCTCTATTGTTTCTGTTTCACACACTTTCAAGGGGAAGTTAACGCTCTATTGTTTCTGTTTCACACACTTTCAAGGGGAAGTTAACGCACTATTGTTTCTGTTTCACACACTTTCAAAGGGGAAGTTAACGCACTATTGTTTCTGTTTCACACACTTTCAAGGGGAAGTTAACGCACTATTTATTTTCTGTTTCACACACTTTCAAGGGGAAGTTAACGCACCTATTGTTTCTGTTTCACACACTTTCAAGGGGAAGTTAACGCATTATTGTTTTCTGTTTCACAAACTTTCAAGGGGAAGTTAACGCTCTATTGTTTTCCTGTTTCACACACTTTCAAGGGAAGTTAACGCATCTATTGTTTTCTGTTTCACACACTTTCAAGGGGAAGTTAACGCATTATTGTTTTCTGTTTCACACACTTTCCAAGGGAAGTTAACGCATTATTGTTTTCTGTTTCACACACTTTCAAGGGGAAGTTAACGCACTATTGTTTTCTGTTTCACACACTTTCAAGGGGAAGTTAACGCAGCCTTTTATTGTTTTCTGTTTCACACCACTTTCAAGGGGAAGTTAACGCTCTAATTGTTTCCTGTTTCACACACTTTCAAGGGGAAGTTAACGCACTATGTTTTCTGTTTCACACACTTTCAAGGGGAAGTTAACCAGCTATTGTTTTCTGTTTCACACACTTTCAAGGGGAAGTTAACGCACTATTGTTTCTGTTTCACACACTTTCAAGGGGAAGTTAACGCATTATTTGTTTTCTGTTTCACACACTTTCAAGGGGAAGTTAACGCATTATTGTGTTTTCTGTTTCACACACTTTCAAGGGGAAGTTAACGCACTACTGTTTCACACACTTTCAAGGGGAAGTTAACGCCATTATTGTGTTTTCTGTTTCACACACTTTCAAGGGAGTTAACGCTCTATTGTTCTGTTTCACACACTTTCAAGGGGAAGTTAACGCACTATTAGTTTCTGTTTCACACACTTTCAAGGGGAAGTTAACGCATTATTGTTTCTGTTTCACACACTTTCAAGGGGAAGTTAACGCACTATTTTTTTCTGTTTCACATACTTTCAAGGGGAAGTTAACGCATTATTGTTTTCTGTTTCACACACTTTCAAGGGGAAGTTAACGCATTATTGTTTCTGTTTCAGTCACACTTTCAAGGGGAAGTTAACGCTCTATTGTTTTCTGTTTCACACACTTTTAGGGGAAGTTAACGTCTATTGTTTCTGTTTCACACACTTTCAAGGGGAAGTTAACGCACTATTGTTTCTGTTTCACACACTTTCAGGGGAAGTTAACGCACTATTGTTTTCTGTTTCACACACTTTCAAGGGGAAGTTAACGCACTAATTATTTTTCTGTTTCACACACTTTCAAGGGGAAGTTAACGCATTATTGTTTTCTGTTTCACACACTTTCAAAGGAAGTTAACGCACTATTGTTTCTGTTTCACACACTTTCAAGGGGAAGTTAACGCCTATTGTTTTTCTGTTTCACACACTTTCAAGGGGAAGTTAACGCAACTATTGTTTCTGTTTCACACACTTTCAAGGGGAAGTTAACGCAAGCTATTGTTTCTGTTTCACACACTTTCAGGGGAAGTTAACGCATTATTGTTTTCTGTTTCACACACTTTCAAGGGGAAGTTAACGCTCATATTGTTTCTGTTTCACACACTTTCAAGGGGAAGTTAACGCACTATTGTTTCTGTTTCACACACTTTCAAGGGGAAGTTAACGCATTATTGTTTTCTGTTTCACACACTTTCAAGGGGAAGTTAACGCATTATTGTTTTCTGTTTCACACACTTTCAAGGGGAAGTTAACGCACTATTGTTTTTCTGTTTCACACACTTTCAAGGGGAAGTTAACGCACTATTGTTTTCTGTTTCACACACTTTCAAGGGGAAGTTAACGCACTATTGTTTCTGTTTCACACACTTTCAAGGGGAAGTTAACGCACTATTGTTTCTGTTTCACACACTTTCAAGGGGAAGTTAACGCATATATTGTTTTCTGTTTCACACACTTTCAAGGGGAAGTTAACGCACTATTGTTTTCTGTTTCACACACTTTCAAGGGGAAGTTAACGCATTATTGTTTTCTGTTTCACACACTTTCAAAGGGGAGTTAACGCATTATTGTTTTCTGTTTCACACACTTTCAAGGGGAAGTTAACGCACATATTGTTTTTTCTGTTTCACACACTTTCAAGGGGAAGTTAACGCATTATTTGTTTTCTGTTTCACACACTTTCAAAAGGGGAAGTTAACGCACTATTGTTTTCTGTTTCACACACTTTCAAGGGGAAGTTAACGCATGTATGTTTTCTGTTTTCAACACTTTCAAGGGGAAGTTAACGCTTATTGTTTCCTGTTTCACACACTTTCAAGGGGAAGTTAACGCACTATTGTTTTCTGTTTCACACACTTTCAAGGGGAAGTTAACGCATTATTGTTTCTGTTTCACACACTTTCAAGGGGAAGTTAACGCATTATTGTTTCTGTTTCACACACTTTCAAGGGGAAGTTAACGCTCTATTGTTTTCTGTTTCACACACTTTCAAGGGGAAGTTAACGCACTATTGTTTTTCTGTTTCACACACTTTCAAGGGAAGTTAACGCATTATTGTTTTCTGTTTCACACACTTTCAAGGGGAAGTTAACGCTCTAATTGTTTTCTGTTTCACACACTTTCAAGGGGAAGTTAACGCATTATTGTTTCTGTTTCACACACTTTCAAGGGGAAGTTAACGCATTATTGTTTTCTGTTTCACACACTTTCAAGGGGAAGTTAACGCTCTATTGTTTCTGTTTCACACACTTTCAAGGGGAAGTTAACGCATTATTGTTTCTGTTTCACACACTTTCAAGGGGAAGTTAACGCACTATTTTTTTCTGTTTCACATACTTTCAAGGGGAAGTTAACGCATTATTGTTTTCTGTTTCACACACTTTCAAGGGGAAGTTAACGCACTATTGTTTTCTGTTTCACACACTTTCAAGGGGAAGTTAACGCATTATTTTTCTGTTTCACACACTTTCAAGGGGAAGTTAACGCACTATTTTTTCTGTTTCACATACTTTTCAAGGGGAAGTTAACGCATTATTGTTTCTGTTTCACACACTTTCAAGGGGAAGTTAACGCACTATTGTTTTCTGTTTCACATACTTTCAAGGGGAAGTTAACGCACTATTTTTTTCTGTTTCACACACTTTCAAGGGGAAGTTAACGCATTATTGTTTTCTGTTTCACACACTTTCAAGGGGAAGTTAACGCACTATTGTTTTCTGTTTCACACACTTTCAAGGGGAAGTTAACGCATTATTGTTTTCTGTTTCACACACTTTCAAGGGGAAGTTAACGCTCTATTGTTTCTGTTTCACACACTTTCAAGGGGAAGTTAACGCATTATTGTTTCTGTTTCACACACTTTCAAGGGGAAGTTAACGCACTATTTTTTTCTGTTTTACACACTTTCAAGGGAAGTTAACCAATTATTGTTTCATTGTTTCTGTTTCACACACTTTCAAGGGGAAGTTAACGCATTATTGTTTCTGTTTTCACACACTTTCAGTTTCACACACTTTCAAGGGGAAGTTAACGCACTATTTTTTGTTTCACACACTTTCAAGGGGAAGTTTCTGTTTCACACACTTTCAAGGGGAAGTTAACGCATTATTGTTTTCTGTTTCACACACTTTCAAGGGAAGTTAACGCATTATTGTTTCTGTTTCACACACTTTCAAGGGGAAGTTAACGCATTATTGTTTTCTGTTTCACACACTTTCAAGGGGAAGTTAACGCATTATTGTTTCTGTTTCACACACTTTCAAGGGGAAGTTAACGCATTATTGTTCTGTTTCACACACTTTCAAGGGGAAGTTAACGCACTATTTTTTTCTGTTTCACATACTTTCAAGGGGAAGTTAACGCATTATTGTTTTCTGTTTCACACACTTTCAAGGGGAAGTTAACGCATTATTGTTTTCTGTTTCACACACTTTCAAGGGGAAGTTAACGCACTATTGTTTTCTGTTTCACACACTTTCAAGGGGAAGTTAACGCATTATTGTTTTCTGTTTCACACACTTTCAAGGGGAAGTTAACGCACTATTGTTTTCTGTTTCACACACTTTCAAGGGGAAGTTAACGCACTATTGTTTTCTGTTTCACACACTTTCAAGGGGAAGTTAACGCATTATTGTTTTCTGTTTCACACACTTTCAAGGGGAAGTTAACGCTCTATTGTTTCTGTTTCACACACTTTCAAGGGGAAGTTAACGCATTATTGTTTCTGTTTCACACACTTTCAAGGGGAAGTTAACGCATTATTGTTTTCTGTTTCACACACTTTCAAGGGGAAGTTAACGCTCTATTGTTTCTGTTTCACACACTTTCAAGGGGAAGTTAACGCATTATTGTTTCTGTTTCACACACTTTCAAGGGGAAGTTAACGCACTATTTTTTTCTGTTTCACATACTTTCAAGGGGAAGTTAACGCATTATTGTTTCTGTTTCACACACTTTCAAGGGGAAGTTAACGCACTATTGTTTTCTGTTTCACACACTTTCAAGGGGAAGTTAACGCATTATTGTTTCTGTTTCACACACTTTCAAGGGGAAGTTAACGCATTATTGTTTTCTGTTTCACACACTTTCAAGGGGAAGTTAACGCATTATTGTTTTCTGTTTCACACACTTTCAAGGGGAAGTTAACGCATTATTGTTTTCTGTTTCACACACTTTCAAGGGGAAGTTAACGCTCTATTGTTTCTGTTTCACACACTTTCAAGGGGAAGTTAACGCATTATTGTTTCTGTTTCACACACTTTCAAGGGGAAGTTAACGCACTATTTTTTTCTGTTTTACATACTTTCAAGGGGAAGTTAACGCATTATTGTTTTCTGTTTCACACACTTTCAAGGGGAAGTTAACGCTCTATTGTTTCTGTTTCACACACTTTCAAGGGGAAGTTAACGCATTATTGTTTCTGTTTCACACACTTTCAAGGGGAAGTTAACGCACTATTGTTTTCTGTTTCACATACTTTCAAGGGGAAGTTAACGCACTATTTTTTTCTGTTTCACACACTTTCAAGGGGAAGTTAACGCATTATTGTTTTCTGTTTCACACACTTTCAAGGGGAAGTTATCGCGCTATTGTTTTCCAAGATGCAAGTGAGGAAAATGCTCTTACAATGGCCGGTCGAGCACTTACTCTTTGGGAAAATTCACAGATTCACAAAAATGAATTTCCGTTTAAATTTCACTTTCAAATTTTTTATTTTTTTTTAAAAAGGCTGAACATCTTGCATAAAAATAACACAAAATCTGAAACTTTAGTATGATCGGCGTGCAAAGTATTGTAACTATTAAATAAAAATTCTCAAATCGCATTAAAGCCAATAGGAGACTTTTTACGCGCAACAAAGTTTTACGTGCAACTTTTTTTCTTACTCCAAATGTGACAAAGTTTGTCGTGACATTTTTCTTGGCAACTTTTTTGTTTTTCTCACTACAAATCTATTAAAGTCCATGGGCTTTTATATGGTGCCTTTTTGTCTCCGCAACATTTTTCTTGCCGATTTTTTTGGCAATGGCAACTTTTTAATTCGCTGAACACTATGTTCGACCAATATCCTCAATCTATGAGAAACCCAAGGCAAAGACCCCGCGGCCCCTTTCCCGACACAGGGGTAATGTCGGTGCCAGTTAATGATGAGCAGAGATGGGAATTAGATGGGAGGATCATTCCATAAAGCCAGCGTACCCAGCGACGCATCTCGGCGCCTACAATTATAGATCTGGCAGTCGATGGGGCCCAGTAAATCAATGCACCACAGTTTATGTGCCGCATATATAGCCATTGTATTGGCTCGGCTCTGTCAAATAAACATCCCCATGGAAATTAAAGTCGGCGTATGTATATCCACCCATTTGCACTGCGGCTTGTTCTGTAGGAAACAAGATCCAACGTGTGAAAAGTTGTCAGGGAATAACTGGACTGGGAAGATAATGGCACTTTTATGTATTGAGTTACATATATTAACCCAATCCTGCAAGGGAGGGTAATAAACGTGTGTAACTTTCCCTTTAATCCATGCTCATCTGTGTGGCAATAGTAGCACCCTGGGTACAGTCCATGTATACAGATCCATCACTGATCATTTGAAGCCCCCCCCACTGCCACCACCAATCGCTCTCATAATCCCTCCAGCTGCTACAGCCCTTCTCCCCCACCCGTTGCTCCCTCCATTCAAATGGTGCCCCCCCCGCCCTCCTTTCAAATGGTGCCCCCCCAGCCATTGCTCCCTCCATTCCCCCCCAGCCATTGCTCCCTCCATTCAAATGGTGCCCCCCCAGCCATTGCTCCCTCCATTAAAATGGTGCCCCCCACCCGTTGCTGGTGCCTATTCAAATGGTGCCCATTCAAATGGTGCCCAGCAGCTGTCTATTCTGCCTACTCCTAGTTCTGCTCCTGCCCATCTGCATTAGGGGTCAGAACGTATATGTATATTGGTACCTCCTTGCAATGTGCAGCCAATGAAAGTGATGCTAGAGGTTCAGGGCTGGGGGCCTGCAAAGCTGATAGTAGGAATTCAGTGTTAAATGGGTGGTTCACCCTTTAGTTTGTTATAGAATGGCCACTTCTAAGCAACTTTTTAATTGGTTTTCATTATTTATTTGTTATCGTTTTTGCCGCCTTCTAACTCTTTGCAGCTTTCAAATGGGGGTCACTGACCCCGGCAGCCAAACCCTATTGCTCTGTGAGGCTCCGGTTTTATTGTTATTGTTACTTTTCTATTCAGCCCCTCTCCTATTCATATATCAGTCTCTCATCCAAACCACTTCTTGGTTGCTAAGGTATCTTGGACCTTAGCAACCAAATAACTGCTGAAACTCCCAACTGGAGAACTGAAAATAAAATAACTAAAAAACTATGAATAAAAACAAATGAAGACCAATGGCAAATGGTCTCAGAATATTACTCTCTACATCATAGTAAAAGGTGAATAACCCTTTTAAAGGCACAGTGAAAAACAGAAAAGAAACTGGGGTCCAGCGTTAAATAACCAATGGGTATTAGAGATTTAACTGCCCCTATTCTCAAATAGGGCCCAAAATCTCCAGCTTTTCCCATGAAGCCGCAGCCCCCCCTCCCTCACCTGTTTATGTAGGAACCTGATCCACGCGCAGTCCCTATTGCATCACGAGAAGCAGAGAAACCGGTCGTACTTGTCATTCTGAGCCGGTCCTGTATACCCTAAGTGCTGCTTATCCCATAGAGCCTTTCTGTGTATTTATCCCATAGAGAGCAAAGGGGCTGCTCACAGCCAGCAAATACCCAGCAGCCGTAAAGCCTTGGAAACTGCAGATCATTGTCCCAAACTTTATTTCAAAATGTTCCCCTTTTTGTTTTCCCGATATCAGTAGTGAGGAGAGAATAGAGAGTAAAGCGTCAGCCTTTTGGCTCATTTCCATTTGCCTGTAGGAAGCTGTTCCCGGCTCCGCTCTTGCCTAAGTCTCCATTCTTCTCAGCCGGGATCACTAAATCACCCACTGAATTGTGACATCCATTCTCTGTGACTGTAACGAAGCTTGTTTATCTTGTGCAAACGCACCGTGTCCTGCTGTTTGCTTACATTTCACAATAAACCACAAACCACCTGCAATGGCTGCTATTTTAAAGGGCCAGTTCACCCATGAATGAAGTTTTGATACGGTGTAGACCCCCAACCCCTTGGATGTTGCTCCCAGTGGCCTCAAAGCAGGTGCTTATTTTGTCCTGACTTGGAAGCAACTTTAGTTGCATAAAAACCCATTTGTGCCGCCAAACAGAGCCTCCTATAGGCTGCCAGTCCCCATAAAGAGCTTCCAGTAGCCAATCATATCCCCAATTTGGCACCTCCTGTCTCTATACTTGTGTTGCTCCACAACGGTTTTATATTTGACAAAGATTGGGGGCTCCTGGTGTAAACAATGTTTAAGGCTAATTTTCATTTTGTATTCATTATTACATACTTGCGATTTTTGGAATTATTCACACATTTTGTCCGGGGGCTCTCAGCTTTACTCTGGTTGCTAGGGCTTAATTACCCTAACAGCTAGACAGCAGTTTGGAAGATGAGTAGTAGAGCGTTTTTGGTAGGTTCTTGAGTTAGAGCCTTGTGCTTTGTTGTATCACAAACCTGGCCAGAACTGCCCCAAGACCCGCCATTAGTGCTGTGTGTATTATGTGCTGATGGGTGCAATATTGTGCTTTATGCTATTTCTCCGGGGGTCATTTACTACCTGCAGGGTAGGGTATAAAATACAAAAACTGGCACAATCCACCATGTTTTTTTGCACTTTGCTCTTAGAAAAAGTGCTGCAGTGCAGAGACTCCATTTGGCAGCACTGTATTCATGAGGGGTGGGGGGTGGCTATAGGCAGACACATAGACACCTCCTCTCTCTCCTTGTTCCCTTACCTGCGAGCCAATGAGATGTGCAGTTTAGGGAGCGCTGGCATACGCAGACCATTAGCGCCCACCTTGTGTCCTGTATTTTGCTTCCCCTCGTTCCCTTCCCCTTTGGCCATTGTTTCCATTTTGTTCCCCAGCTTCTTTATCTGTATTCTCTTTCCATTCTATCACTCAGTGTTATACTTAGCTACAAACTCATTCCCTTTTGCTCTGTTACTGCCTTTCATTAGGAAGTTTCTGTATTCTTCTTCCCTTTCTCTTCTGTTTGTTCCTTTCCACCCTCCGCCTGTTGTCTGCCTAAAGCAGAGTCCTCAGCCTGCACTTTGGCCATCGACTTAGATGATTGTTTGTGATCTGTTTGGTCCACCAAAGGTCTGTGTGTGTTGAGTAGGTTGACCTAAAGCATGCATAGGTTGGGCAGGTCTGGGCCAGGTGGAGGACCAGGCAAATCAAACCTTAAGCAGAACCCCTCACCTTTGATGGCCCTGGTATGAGTCAATGAGAGGAAAGTAAGGCTGCTCATATAGTAGAAGAAGACTTTAGACTGGGTTGGGTGAAGATTAGGATCAGGTTTAGGATTAGAAATGTTGGTCCACCAAAGGTCTGTGTGTGTTGAGTAGGTTGACCTGAAGCCTGCATGGGTTGGGCAGGTCTGGGCCAGGTGGAGGATCAGGCAAGTCAAACCTTATGCAGAACCCCTAACCTTTGATGGCCCACGTATGAGTCAATGATAGGAGAGTAAGGCTGCTAATATATTAGAAGACTTTAGACTGGGTTGGGTGAAGATTAAGATCAGGTTTAGAAATGTTTGACCTGCTCATCTC
>NC_030683.2:8423472-8467348 GCF_000004195.4 Xenopus tropicalis | reverse complement strand
AATTTTCCCATTGACTTTGACAGGGAAGATTTTCAAACTGCTGCCAACTTACAGCTTTGAGGCTACACCCCCCAAACTTGAATAACATAATCATGGGCTCAGCCTGAATGAAAATAGGATGATTATTGGATGCCCAAAAGTGGGCGGAGCTGTGAACCGCCAATCAGCTTTTACCTATTGATTTGGTGGAAATTCAACCTGCTGCCATTCTCACAGTAATAACGTCGGGGTCCCCAAACTTTTTACAGTTGGTCACTAGGGGACTGCAGTTCAAGTTTTGGAAAGTGGGCGGAGCCACCAACAGCCAATCAAATTTCACCTATTGATCTTTATTGGTTTGATGCCAGATTTTCCAAACTTTGCTCAGTCACTGGGTGACTACGCATTCAGGTTTAAAAAAAAACAAAACAAAAAAAAACCCCTGCAAAGTGGGAGGGGCCAACAACAGCCAATCATATTGTACCCATTGACTTTAATGGGGAAATTGAAACTGCTGCCAATCTTACAGCTTTGAGGCCACACTCCCCAAACTTGAATCACATAGTCATGGGCTCAGCCTGAATGAAAATAGGATGATTATTGGATGCCCAAAAGTGGGCGGAGATGTGAACAGCCAATCAAATTCTACCTATTGACTTGGCAGAAATCCAACCTGCTGCCATTCTCACAGTAATAACACCGGGGTCCCCAAACTTTGCAGGGTTAGGCTCCAGGTAACTGTGGTTCAAGGTAAGAAAAAGTGGGCGGAGCCACCAACAGCCAATCAGAGTTTACCTATTGACTTTTAATGGGGAAATCCAACCTGCTGCCATTCTCACAGTAATAACACCAGGGTCCCCAAACTTTTCACAGTTGGTCACTAGAGGATTGCAGTTTTAGTTTTGAAAAAGTGGGCGGGGCCACCAACAGCCAATCAGATTTCACCTGATTGGCTGTTGAATTTTATTGGTTTGATGCCAGAGTTCGCAAACTTTGCACAGTCAGTCACTGGGTGACTTTGTACTCAAGGTTAGAAAAAGTGGGCGGGGCCGCCAAAAGCCAATTACATTTCTTTCATTGTTTTCAGTGGGGAAATTTTAACTGCTGCCGTTCTCACATGTTTAATGTCAGGGTCCCCAAACTTTGCACAGTTTGTCACTAGGTGACTATGTTCCAAGTTTAGAAAAGTGGGTGGGGCCAACAACAACCAATCAGATATGTTTAAATTTAAACTGCTGCCATTCTTTAACAATTAATACTAAGGTCTCCAAACTTTGCAGAGCTAGTCACCTGGTAACTGCGGTTCAGAGTTGTGGGTGGAGCCACCAATAGCCAATCAGATTTTAACTATTGATTTTCAATGGGGAAATTCAACCTGCTGCCATTCTCACAGTATTAACACCAGGGTCACTAGGGGACTGCATTTTTAGGTTTTAAAAAGTGGGAGGAGCCACCAACAGCCAATCAGAGTTCACCTATTGAATTTTTTTTGTTTAAATTTAAAATTCTGCTTTTCTCACAGTATTTATGTCAGGGTTCCCAAACTTTGCACAGTCAGTGACTGGATGACTACATATTCAGGGTTAGAAGAAGTGGGCGGAGCCACCAACAGCAAATCCATTTCCACCCATTAGATTTCATTGGTTTACATTTAAACTGTTGCCATTATTTAAATATTAATTCCAGGGTTGTTAAAGCGGACCTGTCACCTTAGGAAATAATTCCAAATTGTTTTCTATTGTGTTTGTCAAGCAAATAAACTTTACTTACACTATATAAATTATTTTAATCTTATTTTTTCAGCCTTGGAATTCACAATTGCAACAAGCAGGCAGGCGCCATTTGTGGACACTGTTATCAAAGCAGGCATTGCATTCTGTCAATATCTTGTTTCGGTGCCAGTATGGGGGGACCTTATACCCATGCCTATGCACTGGTTACACAATTACATGGTGAGGAGGGAGGGGGAATGTGAGGAGAGCAGCAACATCTAAAAAGTTCTGAATTGAAAGTGAAAGTAACTATCTGCCACACCTCTATGCCTAAGGAATGGAGGCGGGGCAGGCAATATATGATTGACAGCTCGGATTTCTAAATGCTTTTATAATGGGTATAGATGTGGTAATAAAAAAATTATTTGGGGTTTCACATTTAATTTGAAAAGGACTTTTATTATACAGCTTTTTATGTCTGGGTGATAAGTCCACTTTAAAGTTTCCAGAGTTAGTCACTGGGTATTTGCCATTTCAAGCTAGAAAAAAGTGGGCGGAGCCAATAAACAGCCAATAACATTTCACCTATTTACTATGGTAATGGTACAATGGGGAAGTGTAAAATGCTTTCAGTCTCACACTTTTTATGCCTGAGTCCCCAAAATTTGCAAAGTTGGTCACTGGGGGACTGCAGTTCAAAAATAGGAAAAGTGGGTTGGGCCACTAACAGCCAATCAGATTTCATCCATTGAATTTTATTGGTTTAAATTTAAAATGCTGCCATTCTCACACTATTTATGCCAGGGTGCCCACTGTTTGTCACTGGGTGACTTCAACTCAAGGTTAGAAGAAGTGGGCACACCCACCAATCCCAATTCACCTATTGACTTTTATTGGTTTAAATTTAAAACTGCTGCCGTTCTTTAAATATTAATCCTAGGGTCCCTAAACAGAGTTAGTCACTGGGTAACTGCAGTTCCAGGTTAGAAAAAGGGGGTGGAGCCACCAACCACCAATCACTGTTGTCACTCGTTGACTTTCGGTGGGGAAATTTAAGTTGCTGCCATTCAGACACTATTAAAAACCAGGGTCCCCAAACTTTGCACAGTGGTTTTAACTATATAAACTGTGGTCCATGGTCAGAGAAAGTGGGCGGAGCCCATTCAGTGACTTCATGTTTTTTCAACCCCAACATGAAGTTTGTTCTCAAACTTCCCTTTCTAGTTTATAATATTATTTATAATGACTAATAACTATTAGTAATATTATTATGATTCATATTATTATCATTAATAGTAATATAATTTATGATATTATTGTATTTATATTTCTGACATTCCCGGTTGCTTTAGTTCCCTATGGCAGCCAGGAATGTTGTGTTGTTGGTCAGAGCTCAGAGCCTACATTTTTATTAGTCAGATATTTGGTTTGTAACCGGCGTCTTTGTTTCCTGTCCGTTCTCCCTCGCGGAACATGAGACAGAGATGAGGGATTTTTTGCCAGAAGCCTAATTTATTCTCTATTTGTTGCAGTTCTAAAACATTCCATCATTTTTTGGACTTTTTTATTTCTAAAAATTGAAATCAAAACCTATTAAAACACTTGAAGAAGAGAGAATGGAACGAAGACGAAAATACCCCGTATCCTGAATTGGGCGGTGATGCTAATTATAACTGCAGTCATGGTGTTTGATAGATATTTTACAGAAGGTAAGGGCAAGGCCATCTAAACGACTTTAGTATTCTGTGTCCTGAGCATACAATTAGCAAGCAAATTCCCTTAGAAAAAGCAGATTTCTTCTCTCTCATCTGTTTATTGCCCCGGCATAGTCTTTGGCTCTTCCACTATTTCCTCTTCCTTTGCTGCTTTTCCCAAAGCTCTAATTTCAGATGGGTCATTTGGACCTATCAATATCACCCATTTTTATATAACTGCCATTTGCCATGTTAGATCCAAACTTTGGGGGGTAATTCTAGCATGCAGCAAGGGCCACCGCCAATCTCTTATACATGTATCGGACCCCTTATCCGGAAACCCGTTATCCAGAAAGCTCCGAATTACGGGAAAGCCCATCTCCCATAGACTCCATTTTAATCAAATAATTCAGATTTTTAAAACTGATTTCCTTTTTCTATGTAGAAATAAAACAGTACCTTGTAATTGATCCCAACTAAGATACAAATAATCCCTTATTGGACACAAAACAATCCTATGGGGTTTAATTAATGTTTTATTGATTTTTTAGTAGACTTAAGGTATTGAGATCCAAATTACGGAAAGACCCCTTATCCGGAATACCCTTGGTCCCAAGCATTCTGGATAATGGGTCCTATACCTGTATTACTTTCTTGAATCTCTCTGCTGGCATTTACCCCCACTCATTCAACTTTTCCCTCTGTTGTTGAACTGGATTATATGTGCTATAATATAGTAAAGCTATTATTAATGTGCACCCCAAAACAAAGTCCTTTGCATAAAAGCACCATTTGTATGAGATGGACTTGCTGGGGGTGAGGGTACAATCAGTATATAAGCTGGGGGGCTATTCTTCTTCACAGAGTCCTTTATAGTTTTACTATTATCTCTATGTGTAATACCGCCATGTTACTAACTTCACTTCATTGTTTGTCCTTTTATTGTATTTATAGCTGTGATGCCATTAATTGAAGAAGAATACGGCATTGATATAAAGAAGACTGCACTTGTAGATGGACGTAAGGGCACATTTCCTTGTGTTACTCAAATATCTGTGTCTTTTATTGTCTATAATGCTATGTCTTTCTCTCTGCATTAATGGGAATATAATAATATTCCATATGTTTCCTTCTGCGGCACTCTCTCTTTCTACTGTTTGTTCCATCTCTGGCTCTTACTAGCTATGTCTCACAATCTCATTCTTTCTCCCCCTACAGTATTTGCTCTTGGCTTCACCATTCTGGCTATAAGTCCTGTCTTTAGATATTTTGGAGATTGGTTAAGCCAGAAGACTATAATGTGTATAGGGATGACACTTTGGACCCTGCTCACTTTTACCTTCTGTTTTGTACCCAAGCAGGTAATATTCAGCTTTCTTTCTGCTCATATTCTGTGATATTCAGATACAATATGAAACAATTAATAAGGATTATGTCCCTTTTCTTGTAGTGGTTCTGGCTCATCCTACTTCTGCGAGGATTACTGGACATAATAGCAGATTTTTTCTTAAGCTGTGCTTTACCACTGATTGGACACATGTTCTCAGCGTCCAATCGAAGACTCGCCATATTTGGATCTCAGCTGTGTAGCTTTCTTTTCAGGTAAGTACTAAGTCTTACATGTGAGTGTATATTGTTTTCTTCTGCTTGTGCTCATTCTTTTTATATTAACCCTGAATTCTTTCCATTCTCCCCTTCAGGCTAATAGCGATCTGCATAGCAGCATTAGTGGCCAACCAATTCTCCTGGCACGTGGCACGACTGGTAAGTGATATATTCAGCTGAGCGCCATAACGCTTAGAGTAAGATATCTGTTAGCATTTAGACATATAACTCATCTGGCATCTATAAAAATACTGTATTGTATATCACAGCACATAAATATAACTTTCAGAAAAAAAAGCAACTAACTGAAAACAATCTTCAACGTGGGCATTATAGTGACCAACTGGCTAGATGATTATTTTTTCTGGCATTAGGCCTTTGAAATGCACCTGGAACAATAGTCCCCTTTAGGCTGTTTCTGGTAATATAAGTGGTCCAGATTTAGAGGGAGCAGAGTATCTGCTCAGCCATTGGCCAGTTCTTGTGCTTTTACATTCAGCCAGTGTTAATCATGCAGTCGGCTAACTGTCAGTTGTCTTTATCTGGATACAGATAGCGCCGTGCCTTGGAGTCATTTGTTTGAGCCTACTACTGGTATTTATGAAGGACCCATCTGGAGGCAACACGGAAGAAGAGGATGAAGATGATGAACCTCAAGTGGAATGTTCCCCCTTTTCCCGTATGAAGCCTCTGCTGACGTGAGTATCTCTTTATCTTTAGGCAAAAGGAGCTGACGATCTAGTCCCTCTGACATGTTTAGTTTAGCAAATACAAAAGCATTCATGTTATGTGGGATTGCAATGATTAATGTCACAAGAAGCCAAAGTAAATAAATTGAAGCTACAGAATTTCCATGAAACATTTGCGTATTGTCTATATCTGAATAAGCTGTATTATGTCTGCACTGAATGGGTGGGCAATTCAGATTTATGTGACAATAAAAATGTCTTCCATTGGGGAACATTAAAGCAAATACATTGCAATAATAATCAGAAGCTCAGTTTTATGGAAACTATTTTTATATTGATATTGCCAAAGTAATGTCTTTTCATTTTTTTGATGAATGAGAAATAAAAGTTATTCATGTGCCACTAATGTCACCTTTCCTCTTTCAGGTGGAGCTTTGGCCCTTATTATGATAGGTTCCCTTAGTGTGGACTTTAGTCACGAGGGCATGTTTGCAGTTATTCCTTGATTTCTTGGAACAGAACCAGGAATGAGACGGGGAAACAATGGCCCCTTTTCTTGTCTCAGAGTTACTACAGTGACTTGTAAGTTTCATTTCATACTCTCTTTGGCTTTATCAAAACTTCTGTATATTATTAATTATAATACTACTAATATGTGTTAATAAATCTCCAACATATTTGTAACTTGTATTTATATTATATTATGCTATTGGTAACCTAGCAATGGTTTTCCTGGCAGTAGAACATACACAAGGAATGTAGATATAATATGGTGCAACACAGAAGTCGGCAGTTTGTACTCAACACCCTTGTCTTTCTTTCCCCTAGTATGGTCTACTCAGCAATCAAATGTGCAGCGGATGTACTCGGCATGCTGTTAGGGATGGAAATCAGCAAGCTATTGAGCAAAGAGCCTCACAGTGCAGATCCATGGGTCTGTGCCGTAGGACTCTTTGCCTTTACACCCATCTTTCTTTATTTTTGTTTTTCATCAAAGATGGCATTGTCCTTCCATGTGTGAGTATTATCGGTTTAATCTAACATGGGTTTATGTTTATTTCCTTGCACTGTGTATGTAGCTGTGGCTTTAGGACAAGGGTACAGGGCTAGCAGTAGGTGGGTAACAATACCTAATGGCAGATTTAGGGCATTTTTGGAGGGAATGACTTGTTTGCTTTCTATATCTGATTTTCCCTTCTCTCGCCCTTCAGGTATTCCTCTTTATCAGTGGAGTTTTCCTGAGCTTAAACCAGGCCCTATCAGAGGATATGATGCTGGTAAGGAACTTTTCATGCACTTTTGTCTGTTTCTCTATAGCATGATCCATAGCTGGCTAGGGCAATATCATCCTCGATTTGTTCTGTTCTGCTAATGATAATGTAATGCCATCACTGGCAGTCATCTATCAGGCTCCTTTGGTCCCTCAGTGACTAAGTAATGCAATTCCTGTAATATCTGCCTTTGTGCTGTTCCTTGTGAAGCAAACCCAACCCTCACTGACTCTTTTCTCTCCCCCAGTCTGTAATACGGCCAAAATTCTACACAATCGCTGGACAGCTACAGGCCTTCCTGACGCGGTTGATTGCAGGTGTAGGTGCTCCATTTATTATTGAATATGTAAGTACAATCTGTTCTGATTTATTTTAGAAATTTTAAATGTGTCAGAACTCTATAAATAAAGAATAGTTATAATTACTCTATCTTTTCTATCTGACAGATATCTGTTAAGATCCAGGAGTCGAATTCTGAGAAGACTTCCTTTGAATGCATGCAATTTGCCCTAATGTTTTTAACAGTAGTGGCAGTGATTGGAGGAACCTGCTTCCTTTATTTAAATTTGAGCTTCAAAAAGGATCGGGAAGCAGCGGACAAGAACGCTACCCAAGACAATCTGATGTGGAGAAAAGCTTGTTCAAGGTACAAAGGGGTATAGAGAGATACAGGGGACAGAGGATAGAGGGGGAGGAGCTGGAAGTGGGAGAGGGAGGGAGGGAGGAAGGGGTTGGGGAGCTGGGAGAAAAGCTCCCCCCAGCTCCCCCTCCCCCAACTCTCACCTCCCTCACCCCCCAGCAACACTCTGAGACAAAAGCTGGTGCACCTTAAAGACCCTACACCAAAGCACATGTATGTATGTATGTATGTATAACTTTATTTATAAAGCGCCACAAGGGTACGCAGCGCTGTACAGTCTTACAGAATACAAAATTACACACAGGGAGGATAAGTGATATAATAAATAAATACAATAAATACACATATGTATATATATATATATAAGTGCCATGTAGTATGAGACACAGTAGGAAGGAGGTCCCTGCCCCGTAGAGCTTACAATCTAAGTGGTTGGGTAACATACAGGCACAAACTGGAAGGTAAGAGTGCATCAGGTATGGGCATTTGCCTTTAAGCGCAGGACTGGGCAAAATAATGTCTTATTGCTCCAGAAGGTAACAGCTGAGTTTTTTCTTAAAGAGAGTTAGTGAGTGTTCCCTACGGAGGGATTCAGGGATAGAGTTCCAGAGGTAAGGAGCAGCGAATAGAAAGGTTTAAGACGAGAGAGCGCAGTGGGTGTGGGTGGTGTAAAGAGACGGAGGCTCTGAGAGGAGCGGAGGAGACGACCAGGAACATGTAGGGAGACCAGTGAGGGAATGTAGTGAGGAGCAGAGGAGTGAAGGGCTTTGAATGTCAGCAGAAGGATTTTGTAAGCTATCCTTTGCTTGACAGGCAGCCATGCTAGTGAGCTTAATTGAGGCTGAGCAGGATCCCTTTTAGGAGAGAGCAGGAGGATCCTGGCAGCAGAGTTTAAGATGGATTGCAGGGGAGAGAGGTGGGAGTCTGGGAGGCCGGTTAGTAGGAGATTGCAGTAATCTAAGCAGGAAAGGATAAGGGCATAAATTAGTGTTTTAGCTGTTGCTTGTGAAAGAAAGGGGCGTATCTTGGCAATATTGCGGAGGAAAAAGCGGCAGGTTTTGGCAGTGTTATTAATATGGTTAGAGAAGGAGAGAGACTGGTCAAAGATAACCCCAAGGCAGCGTGCAGAATTTACAGGGTTGATGGTCATGCCATCAATAGTAATGGTGAAAGGAGGAGGGCCAGGTTTGGGCGGGAAGACCATGAGCTCTGTTTTAGCTCATGAAAAGTAATGTGGTCTATGCTGACCAGTGTAGTGAAGAGTGCTCTGACTTGGCACAACATAAGGGGGGTAACTCCTCAGGACAAGACTCAGCAGTCTATCTACACCTCAAAGAAGAAAGAAGAGAGAAGAAAGAAGAAGGACACTTTTTTGAGGACAGTAACGTGCATATTTTGGACCAAAAGGACAGATAGTTTGAAAGAGGCCATTTATGCCAGCCTGGAAAAACCATCCGTGAACAGAGAAGGGGGCCTGCGACACCGCTTGTCATCAACACACAATGCCGCTTTGACATCCTTACCCCGGCGGTTTTACAACAGTTCACACTTCGTCATGTACTTTGAAGGATTAACCAATGCATCATTGAGAATCATGGTACCGTTGTGACTGGATCATGCCTTCTTACACCTGTCAGTTCCAGCCAACACCTAACTGAATAAGTTCAATGGAACTGTTGTGATTGGATGTTCGTGTCTGTACTACCCTCAAGGGTTTAAATACCAGGAAATTCCCTACCAGTCATTTGAACTGAAGAAGCCACTCGGATGAGTGGTGAAACGTTTTCAAGAAAAACTCAGAAAAGTCCAGTTGTTTTAGACTTAATTCTACTAGATACCGTATATCATGGCCTGGATGAATGAGAATCTTAATAGACATAATCATTATTCTGTTATAATTATATGTCAACTTCCATATGTAATAAGCAACTTTGATGATTGTTATGAAAAAGTTTTTTAAAATAAAAAAAATAAATAAATATATATACTGTACCTGGTGTGACATTAGCCTTAGGCCAATATGGACCAACGGCTAGTAACATTTATTGTACCTAATCCCATACGTCAGAATATAAATATATATATTTATATTATTCATCAGTCCCAATTTGTCCCGCTGCCCTCTTTGCCAACTTAATTATATTGCAGTATGAGAAAGAAAATATTGTTAGCAAGGCTTCTGATAATATATCTTATGCCTTCAGTGCACAGACTGCTATTTGGAAGGGTTTGTATTGAGTTTCCCGACCTTTCAAATTTTAAAACGCAGATGGGGGTGAGCGAAGCTTATTTAGGAAACCCATGGATCATAATATCAACATGCTGCCGGTGCCCAGCCACTATCAGAGGTATCGCCTACTCCCAGTGTTTCAGCCCATGTATTAACAGTGACCAGATAAAACACCAGTACAATGGAGGAAAACATGAGATTTTACAATAGGGGACAGGCCAATCGGCTTACAGCATAATGAAAACTGACGTGCTGTAGCTGCCTGAAGGGTATCTGTAGGCCCATGCTCATAGGGACAGACTGTCCATCTCCCCCACAGGCAAACTGTGTAACATCCAACACAAACTTACATGCACCGCCACATACGTGGTGTATATTGTGCCATGCCCATGTGGCCTGTAATATGTGGGCAAGACTATTACTCCTTGAATGAAAGGATTGGGAGCCACAGATCTGCCCTTAAAGTGCTGATAAAATCTGCCAACGGACTGCATCAGCAGATTATTGGTCTGTGTATGGGGCTCCACATACATGAGCAGATGTGGATTAGGAAGGTTTAAAGATCCTATCGGGGCAAAGAGTGCATTGCCTTGTTCATCCAGTCCATGGCGCAATGGCCGCATCCCATCAACGTGATCCAATCAGATGAATCTCATATCTCAGGTGAAAGATTCTCTCGTTTGGAAACTGGGCCAAAATAGGGCAAGAAACTTTAGAATACCGGCTATGGTTTACTCGCATTTCACCGTATGGCGAAAGATTTTCCAATTTTCCCAAAATGAAGCAATCGTGCCTTGTCCCTCAACATCAAACAGGAGAAAAACCACAAAGGTCACCGTAATAATAATTTAAAAACATTTACTTTATTTAAGCAACATCTCTATTGCCTTACGCGTTTTGTGCTCCAAGACCATAAGGCAATAGAGAAGTTGCTTAAATCAAGTAAATGGACCTGGAGCGCGTTCTACTTTTGGCGAGTTGATGTTTGAGCTGGACATGGTGATATTTATTATATATATAATAGTGACCTTGCCTTACATGAACCGGAAGCCTGCAGGTTATACCATCTGGGCAGTGTCCCACGTGGACTTAACGAAAATCTTGGACTTAGGTCTGATATTGAACCGCCTTTTAGCTTTATCCGCTGTTTAATATTCCTCTGTTATCTAATGAATATATGTTTTATTACTATTGTCCAATACCTGTGTGCGTGTGTCTTAGTGACCATGTCCGAATTATCTAAATATACAGCAGTTGTAAACAATGACATTAGCCGGATGTAGATTGGATACCAGTGCGTCTTGCTTAATGACAAGGAAAAATCTACTATTTTGTGTGTGAGCTGCTGTCACGATCGGTAACCCAAAACCCAGAACAATAGCCAAGGGCCCGGTCACGGCTCACGCTTCTGCTATAACAGCCACCTTTGGCTTCGGGTGGAGCCCTCCGCTACTCGGGTGCCGCCAGGTCTTACAGTGAGAGGACCAAGGCAAAGGTTCTGGGCAAGCAAGGGTACCAGATCGTTAGAGAAGGACTGGGGGAGCTTACTGGGTCGGTGTCAGGCAGGCCGGGTCAGAACCGGAACAGGAGTGCAGTACAGAATCAGGATCCAGAAGTCACACAGGCAAGGGGTCAGTCCAGGCGGAGTTCACTCGGAGTCAGGATACAGGCAGGGGTCAGACCCAAATACACAACTAACCCTGCTACATGTATATACACGGGTACACAGCAGGGAACCAGGATCTGTCAGCTCATATAGAGCAGTGGTAATGATACTGCCCAGCAGCCTGCAGGTCTCCGGTTCAATTCCAGGCAGGATGTTACACAGCCGATATATAGCATATAAGTAAAACACTACAGTTATTGTTTATCTGCAAAAACTTTCCCCCTAACCCAAATGTGGAAAAAATGGAGGGGCTTCTCCAAAAAGGTCATCAATTCAGTTGCTGTATTACACTGCCTGTTACAGATGTGCCCTACGGAAATTCCCATGGGATAAATATTATATGGTGCGCAATGGTATAATAATGGCAAAATTGGCTGCACTATAGATCTGCCATTTGTTATTGGCACAAACCCATAACGGGCAGTTTATCTGCTCATGTGGTTGAGGGGTGGAGGAGAAGTTGAGGGGCAGAGGGGAAGTTTTATGACTTTTCCAAAAATCACCTCAAAACTTCCCTTATGCAGCATCTTATCTCCTACAGGCCGTTAGGCAGCCATATAAACCCCCTAAATATGAACCCCAGAGGCTACTGAACAGTTCCATGCCCACTGTACATAGGTTTATCAAGGAAGTGCTAAAGTGAAAGCGGCTTCATATAGGCAAAAGGAATGTTCAGTACAAGCCCCATTCATTGGCTCATGTTGAACAGGGCTGCAGTCTGTCTAACTCTCCCACCCACACAGGGGAGAACCAGGGGAAAAGAAGCCTATGGGCAGGGCCGGAACTAGGGGAAGGCAGAAGGGGCACGTGCCTAGGGGGCAACACTTGGGGGGCACAACACAAACCCTTTTCTGCCTAGTTACCCCTAGTTCTGGCCCTTCTTCAGAGGCTCCGGAGAAAACTTCTGCTCCCTACCAGGGAAAGGTGGGGGCAGGGCAAGACAGATTTCTGGAACTCTCCCGAACTCTCGTGCTTTCCCCATTATCACTGACCGAGTCGCCTCTCCCGAGTCCCGGGGGGAATTCTTCCTCAGGCGGCGCTTTGCTTTGGAGTGAAGTCTGGCTTCAGTAATAGAAGATTCTGCCACATTTCCATTTTCTTCATATTTGTTTTGCTCTGCTCCACTTAGTTCAGAATCAGACTCTATTAAAAAAATAAAAGGGTTTTATACGGTTATACAATAACTATTCTTTTAGTGCCCTAAGCCAGCAAACAGTGGAGTTCATAGTGTTTCCCTTGTGTAGCCAGTATGAATGGGCCAGACTCATTGTGATGAATCTGCACTGCAAGCAAAGCCTATTGTATATATGCCTCCCAAAACTAACAGCATACACCAACTAGCGCTATTCAGCTTAAGGTACACACATCCATCAGTATGCCTGCCCACTGACCTTATATCCAACAATATGCATACCTACCCGTGCACCAGAGCCATCAGTATGTGTAATATGTATGCCCAGTGCACCCAGAGCCAACAGAATGTGTAGTATATAAGCCCAGTGCACCCAGAGCCAACAGATGTGTAGTATATAGCGGCAGTGCAATTTCTGGTGCTGGGCTTATATACTACACATACTGTTGGCTCTGGGTGCAATGGGCTTATATACTACACATACTGTTGGCTCTGGGTGCACTGGGCTTATATACTACACATACTGTTGGCTCTGGGTGCACTGGGCATATATACTACACATACTGTTGGCTCTGGGTGCACTGGGCATATATACTACACATACTGATGGCTCTGGTGCACGGGTAGGTATGCATATTGTTGGATATAAGGTCAGTGGGCAGGCATACTGATGGATGTGTGTACCTTAAGCTGAATAGCGCTAGTTGGTGTATGCTGTTAGTTTTGGGAGGCATATATACAATAGGCTTTGCTTGCAGTGCAGATTCATGACAATGAGTCTGGCCCATTCATACTGGCTACACAAGGGAAACACTATGAACTCCACTGTTTGCTGGCTTAGGGCACTAAAATAACTAAATAACCATATAAAACCCTTTTATTTTTTTAATAGAGTCTGATTCTGAACTAAGTGGAGCAGAGCAAAACAAATATGAAGAAAATGGAAATGTGGCAGAATCTTCTATTACTGAAGCCAGACTTCACTCCAAAGCAAAGCGCCGCCTGAGGAAGAATTCCCCCCGGGACTCGGGGAGGCGAGTTCGGGGAGTTCCAGAAATCTGTCTTGCCCTGCCCCCGCCTTTCCCTGGTAGGGAGCAGAAGTTTTCTCTGGAGCCTCTGGAGGTAAAGAAGGCCAGAACTAGGGGTAACTAGGCAGAAAGGGTTTGTGTTGTGCCCCCCAAGTGTTGCCCCCTAGGCACGTGCCCCTTGTGCCTTCCCCTAGTTCCGGCCCTGCCCATAGGCTTCTTTTCCCCCTGGTTCTCCCCTTTGTGGGTGGGAGAGATAGACAGACTGCAGCCCTGTTCAACATGAGCCAATGAATGGGGCTTGTACTGAACATTCCTTTTGCCTATATGAAGCCGCTTTCACTTTAGCACTTCCTTGATAAACCTATGTACAGTGGGCATGGAACTGTTCAGTAGCCTCTGGGGTTCATATTTAGGGGGTTTATATGGCTGCCTAACGGCCTGTAGGAGATAAGATGCTGCATAAGGGAAGTTTTGAGGTGATTTTTGGAAAAGTCATAAAACTTCCCCTCTGCCCCTCAACTTCTCCTCCACCCCTCAACCACATGAGCAGATAAACTGCCCGTTATGGGTTTGTGCCAATAACAAATGGCAGATCTATAGTGCAGCCAATTTTGCCATTATTATACCATTGCGCACCATATAATATTTATCCCATGGGAAATTCCGTAGGGCACATCTGTAACAGGCAGTGTAATACAGCAACTGAATTGATGACCTTTTTGGAGAAGCCCCTCCATTTTTTTCCACATTTGGGTTAGGGGGGAATTTGTAGTTTTTGCAGATAAACAATAACTGTAGTGTTTTACTTATATGCTATATATCGGCTGTGTAAAATCCTGCCTGGAATTGAACCGGAGACCTGCAGGCTGCTGGGCAGTATCATTACCACTGCTCTATATGAGCTGACAGATCCTGGTTCCCTGCTGTGTAACCCGTGTATATACATGTAGGTAGGGTTAGTTGTGTATTTGGGTCTGACCCCTGCCTGTATCCTGACTCCGAGTGAACTCCGCCTGGACTGACCCCTTGCCTGTGTGACTTCTGGATCCTGATTCTGTACTGCGCTCCTGTTCCGGTTCTGACCCGGCCTGCCTGACACCGACCCAGTAATCTCCTCCAGTCCTTCTCTAACGATCTGGTACCCTTGCTTGCCCAGAACCTTTGCCTTGGTCCTCTCACTGTAAGACCTGGCGGCACCCGAGTAGCGGAGGGCTCCACCCGAAGCCAAAGGTGGCTGTTATAGGCAGAAGCGTGAGCCGTGACCGGGCCCTTGGCGATTGTTCTGGGTTTTGGGTTACCGATCGTGACAGCAGCTCACACACAAAATAGTAGATTTTTCTTTGTCATTAAGCAAGACGCACTGGTATCCAATCTACATCCGGCTAATGTCATTGTTTACAACTGCTGTATATTTAGATAATTCGGACATGGTCACTAAGACACACGCACACAGGTATTGGACAATAGTAATAAAACATATATTCATAGATAGATAACAGAGGAATATTATACAGCGGATAAAGCTAAAAGGCGGTTTAATATCAGACGAAAGTCCAAGATTTTCGTTAAGTCCACGTGGGGACACTGCCCAGATGGTATAACCTGCAGGCTTCCGGTTCATGTAAGGCAGGTCACTATTATATATAATAATAATATCACCATGTCCAGCTCAAACATCAACTCACCAAAAGTAGAACGCGCTCCAGGTCCATTTACTTGTTTTAAGCAACTTATCTATTGCCTTATGGTCTTGGAGCACAAAACGCGTAAGGCAATAGAGATGTTGCTTAAATAAAGTAAATTGTTTTTAAATTATTATTACGGTGACCTTTGTGGTTTTTTCTCCTGTTTTGATGTTGAGGGACAAGGCCACGATTGCTTCATTTTGGGAAAATTGGAATTCTTTCGCCATACAGTGAAATGCGAGTAAACCATAGCCGGTATTCTAAAGTTTCTTGCCCTATTTTGGCCCAGTTTCCAAACGAGAATCTTTCACCTGAGATATGAGATTCATCTGATTGGATCATGTTGATGGGATGCGGCCATTGCGCCATGGACTGGATGAACAAGGCAATGCACTCTTTGCCCCGATAGGATCTTTAAACTTTCCTAATCCACATCTGCTCATGTATGTGGAGCCCCATACACAGACCAATAATCTGCTGATGCAGTCCGTTGGCAGATTTTATCAGCACTTTAAGGGCAGATCTGTGGCTCCCAATCCTTTCATTCAAGGAGTAGTAGTCTTGCCCACATATTACATGCCACATGGGCATGGCACAATATACACCACGTATGTGGCGGTGCATGTAAGTTTGTGTTGGATGTTACACAGTTTGCCTGTGTGGGGGAGATGGACAGTCTGTCCCTATGAGCATGGGCCTACAGATACCCTTCAGGCAGCTACAGCACGTCAGTTTTCATTATGCTGTAAGCCGATTGGCCTGTCCCCTATTGTAAAATCTCATGTTTTCCTCCATTGTACTGGAGTTTTATCTGGTCACTGTTAATACATGGGCTGAAACATTGGGAGTAGGCGATACCTCTGATAGTGGCTGGGCACCGGCAGCATGTTGATATTATGATCCATGGGTTTCCCAAATAAGTTTCGCTCACCCCCATCTGCATTTTAAAATTTTGAAAGGTCAGGAAACTCAATACAAACCCTTCCAAATAGCAGTCTGTGCACTGAAGGTATAAGATATATTATCAGAAGCCTTGCTAACAATATTTTCTTTCTCATACTGCAATATAATTAAGTTGGCAAAGAGGGCAGCGGGACAAATTGGGACTGATGAATAATATAAATATATATATTTATATTCTGACGTATGGGATTAGGTACAATAAATGTTACTAGCCGTGGGTCCATATTGGCCTAAGGCTAATGTCACACCAGGTACAGTATATATATTTATTTATTTTTTTATTTTTAAAAAACTTTTTCATAACAATCATCAAAGTTGCTTATTACATATGGAAGTTGACATGTAATTATAACAGAATAATGATTATGTCTATTAAGATTCTCATTCATCCAGGCCATGATATACAGTTTCTAGTAGAATTAAGTCTAAAACAACTGGACTTTTCTGAGTTTTTCTTGAAAACGTTTCACCACTCATCCGAGTGGCTTCTTCAGTTCAAATGACTGGTAGGGAATTCCCTGGTATTTAAACCCTTGAGGGTAGTACAGACACGAACATCCAATCACAACAGTTCCATTGAACTTATTCAGTTAGGTGTTGGCTGGAACTGACAGGTGTAAGAAGGCATGATCCAGTCACAATGGTACCATGATTCTCAATGATGCATTGGTTAATCCTTCAAAGTACATGACGAAGTGTGAACTGTTGTAAAACCGCCGGGGTAAGGATGTCAAAGCGGCATTGTGTGTTGATGACAAGCGGTGTCGCAGGCCCCCTCCTCTGTTCACGGATGGTTTTTCCAGGCTGGCATAAATGGCCTCTTTCAAACTATCTGTCCTTTTGGTCCAAAATATGCACGTTACTGTCCTCAAAAAAGTGTCCTTCTTCTTTCTTCTCTCTTGTTCTTCTTTGAGGTGTAGATAGACTGCTGAGTCTTGTCCTGAGGAGTTACCCCCCTTACGTTGTGCCAAGTCAGAGCACTCTTCACTACACTGGTCAGCATAGACCACATTACTTTTCATGAGCTAAAACAGAGCTCATGGTCTTCCCGCCCAAACCTGGCCCTCCTCCTTTTCACCATTACTATTGATGGCATGACCATCAACCCTGTAAATTCTGCACGCTGCCTTGGGGTTATCTTTGACCAGTCCCTCTCCTTCTCTAACCATATTAATAACACTGCCAAAACCTGCCGCTTTTTGCTCCGCAATATTGCCAAGATACGCCCCTTTCTTTCACAAGCAACAGCTAAAACACTAATTTATGCCCTTATCCTTTCCTGCTTAGATTACTGCAATCTCCTACTAACCGGCCTCCCAGACTCCCACCTCTCTCCCCTGCAATCAATCTTAAACTCTGCTGCCAGGATCCTCCTGCACTCTCCTAAGAGGGATCCTGCTCAGCCTCAATTAAGCTCACTAGCATGGCTGCCTGTCAAGCAAAGGATAGCTTACAAAATCCTTCTGCTGACATTCAAAGCCCTTCACTCCTCTGCTCCTCACTACATTCCCTCACTGGTCTCCCTACATGTTCCTGGTCGTCTCCTCCGCTCCTCTCAGAGCCTCCGTCTCTTTACACCACCCACACCCACTGCGCTCTCTCGTCTTAAACCTTTCTATTTCGCTGCTCCTTACCTCTGGAACTCTATCCCTGAATCCCTCCGTAGGGAACACTCACTAACTCTCTTTAAGAAAAAACTCAGCTGTTACCTTCTGGAGCAATAAGACATTATTTTGCCCAGTCCTGCGCTTAAGTTCAAATGCCCATACCTGATGCACTCTTACCTTCCAGTTTGTGCCTGTATGTTACCCAACCACTTAGATTGTAAGCTCTACGGGGCAGGGACCTCCTTCCTACTGTGTCTCATACTACATGGCACTTATATATATATATATACATATGTGTATTTATTGTATTTATTTATTATATCACTTATCCTCCCTGTGTGTAATTTTGTATTCTGTAAGACTGTACAGCGCTGCGTACCCTTGTGGCGCTTTATAAATAAAGTTATACATACATACATACATACATACATGTGCTTTGGTGTAGGGTCTTTAAGGTGCACCAGCTTTTGTCTCAGAGTGTTGCTGGGGGGGTGAGGGAGGTGAGAGTTGGGGGAGGGGGAGCTGGGGGGAGCTTTTCTCCCAGCTCCCCAACCCCTTCCTCCCTCCCTCTCCCACTTCCAGCTCCTCCCCCTCTAGCCTCTGTCCCCTGTATCTCTCTATACCCCTTTGTACCTTGAACAAGCTTTTCTCCACATCAGATTGTCTTGGGGTAGCGTTCTTGTCCGCTGCTTCCCGATCCTTTCTGAAGCTCAAATTTAAATAAAGGAAGCAGGTTCCTCCAATCACTGCCACTACTGTTAAAAACATTAGGGCAAATTGCATGCATTCAAAGGAAGTCTTCTCAGAATTCGACTCCTGGATCTTAACAGATATCTGTCAGATAGAAAAGATAGAGTAATTATAACTATTCTTTATTTATAGAGTTCTGACACATTTAAAATTTCTAAAATAAATCAGAACAGATTGTACTTACATATTCAATAATAAATGGAGCACCTACGCCTGCAATCAACCGCGTCAGGAAGGCCTGTAGCTGTCCAGCGATTGTGTAGAATTTTGGCCGTATTACAGACTGGGGGAGAGAAAAGAGTCAGTGAGGGTAGGGATTGCTTCACAAGGAACAGCACAAAGGCAGATATTACAGGAATTGCATTACTTAGTCACTGAGGGACCAAAGGAGCCTGATAGATGACTGCCAGTGATGGCATTACATTATCATTAGCAGAACAAATCGAGGATGATATTGCCCTAGCCAGCTATGGATCATGCTATAGAGAAACAGACAAAAGTGCATGAAAAGTTCCTTACCAGCATCATATCCTCTGATAGGGCCTGGTTTAAGCTCAGGAAAACTCCACTGATAAAGAGGAATACCTGAAGGGCGAGAGAAGGGAAAATCAGATATAGAAAGCAAACAAGTCATTCCCTCCAAAAATGCCCTAAATCTGCCATTGGCTATTGTCACCCACCTACTGCTAGCCCTGTACCCTTGTCCTAAAGCCACAGCTACATACACAGTGCAAGGAAATAAACATAAACCCATGTTAGATTAAACCGATAATACTCACACATGGAAGGACAATGCCATCTTTGATGAAAAACAAAAATAAAGAGAAGATGGGTGTAAAGGCAAAGAGTCCTACGGCGCAGACCCATGGATCTGCACTGTGAGGCTCTTTGCTCAATAGCTTGCTGATTTCCATCCCTAACAGCATGCCGAGTACATCCGCTGCACATTTGATTGCTGAGTAGATCATACTAGGGGAAAGAAAGACAAGGGTGTTGAGTACAAACTGCCGACTTCTGTGTTGCACCATATTATATCTACATTCCTTGTGTATGTTCTACTGCCAGGAAAACCATTGCTAGGTTACCAATAGCATAATATAATAAATACATAAATACAAGTTACAAATATGTTGGGAGATTTATTAACACATATTAGTAGTATTATAATTAATAATATACAGAAGTTTTGATAAAGCCAAAGAGAGTATGAAATGAAACTTACAAGTCACTGTAGTAACTCTGAGACAAGAAAAGGGGCCATTGTTTCCCCGTCTCATTCCTGGTTCTGTCCAAGAAATCAGGAATAACTGCAAACATGCCCTCGTGAATAAAGTCCACACTAAGGGAACCTATCATAATAAGGGCAAAGCTCCACCTGAAAGAGGAAAGGTGACATTAGTGGCACATGAATAACTTTTATTTCTCATTCATCAAAAAAATGAAAAGACATTACTTTGCAATATCAATATAAAAATAGTTTCCATAAAACTGAGCTTCTGATTATTATTGCAATGTATTTGCTTTAATGTTCCCCAATGGAAGACATTTTTATTGTCACATAAATCTGAATGCCCACCCATTCAGTGCAGACATAATACAGCTTATTCAGATATAGACAATGCGCAAATGTGTCATGGAAATTCTGTAGCTTCAATTTATTTACTTTGGCTTCTTGTGACATTAATCATTGCAATCCCACAGAACATGAATGCTTTTGTATTTGCTAAACTAAACATGTCAGAGGGACTAGATCGTCAGCTCCTTTTGCCTAAAGATAAAGAGATACTCACGTCAGCAGAGGCTTCAAACAGGAAAAGAGGGAACATTCCACTTGAGGTTCATCATCTTCATCCTCTTCTTCCGTGTTGCCTCCAGATGGGTCCTTCATAAATACCAGTAGTAGGCTCAAACAAATGACTCCAAGGCACGGCGCTATCTGTATCCAGATAAAGACAACTGACAGTTAGCCGACTGCATGATTAACACTGGCTGAATGTAAAAGCACAAGAACTGGCCAATGGCTGAGCAGATACTCTGCTCCCTCTAAATCTGGACCACTTATATTACCAGAAACAGCCTAAAGGGGACTATTGTTCCTGGTGCATTTCAAAGGCCTAATGCCAGAAAAAATAATCATCTAGCCAGTTGGTCACTATAATGCCCACGTTGAAAATTGTTTTCAGTTAGTTGCTTTTTTTTCTGAAAGTTATATTTATGTGCTGTGATATACAATACAGTATTTTATAGATGCCAGATGAGTTATATGTCTAAATGCTAACAGATATCTTACTCTAAGCGTTATGGCGCTCAGCTGAATATATCACTTACCAGTCGTGCCACGTGCCAGGAGAATTGGTTGGCCACTAATGCTGCTATGCAGATCGCTATTAGCCTGAAGAGGAGAATGCAAAGAGTTCAGGGTTAATATAAAAGAATGAGCACAAGCAGAAGAAAACAATATACACTCACATGTAAGACTTAGTACTTACCTGAAAAGAAAGCTACACAGCTGAGATCCAAATATGGCGAGTCTTCGATTGGACGCTGAGAACATGTGTCCAATCAGTGGTAAAGCACAGCTTAAGAAAAAATCTGCTAATATGTCCAGTAATCCTCGCAGAAGTAGGATGAGCCAGAACCACTACAAGAAAAGGGACATAATCCTTATTCATTGTTTCATATTGTATCTGAATATCACAGAATATGAGCAGAAAGAAAGCTGAATATTACCTGCTTGGGTACAAAACAGAAGGTAAAAGTGAGCAGGGTCCAAAGTGTCATCCCTATACACATTATAGTCTTCTGGCTTAACCAATCTCCAAAATATCTAAAGACAGGACTTATAGCCAGAATGGTGAAGCCAAGAGCAAATACTGTAGGGGAGAAAGAATGAGATTGTGAGACATAGCTAGTAAGAGCCAGAGATGGAACAAACAGAAAGAGAGTGCCGCAGAAGGAAATATATGGAATATTATTATATTTCCATTAATGCAGAGAGAAAGACATAGCATTATAGACAATAAAAGACACAGATATTTGAGTAACACAAGGAAATGTGCCCTTACGTCCATCTACAAGTGCAGTCTTCTTTATATCAATGCCGTATTCTTCTTCAATTAATGGCATCACAGCTATAAATACAATAAAAGGACAATGAAGTGAAGTTAGTAACATGGCGGTTTTACACATAGAGATAATAGTAAAACTATAAAGGACTCTGTGAAGAAGAATAGCCCCCCAGCTTATATACTGATTACCCAAATGGCAGTTATAAAATGGATATATAAAATGACCATCTGAAGCTGGGAAAAGAGCAAAAAGAGGAAAGAAGAGGAATAAACAGATGAGAGAGAAGAAATCTGCTTTTTCTAAGGGAATTTGCTTGCTAATTGTATGCTCAGGACACAGAATACTAAAGTCGTTTAGCTGGCCTTGCCCCTTACCTTCTGTAAAATATCTATCAAACACCATGACTGCAGTTATAATTAGCATCACCGCCCAATTCAGGATACGGGGTATTTTCGTCTTCGTTCCATTCTCTTCTTCAAGTGTTTTAATAGGTTTTGATTTAAATTTTTTAAAAATAAAAAAGTCCAAAAAATGATGGAATGTTTTAGAACTGCAACAAATAGAGAATAAAATTAGGCTTCTGGCAAAAAATCCCTCATCTCTGTCTCATGTTCCGCGAGGGAGAACGGACAGGAAACAAAGACGCCGGTTACAAACCAAATATCTGACTAATAAAAATGTAGGCTCTGAGCTCTGACCAACAACACAACATTCCTGGCTGCCATAGGGAACCTAAAGCAACCGGGAATGTCAGAAATATAAATACAATAATATAAATTATATTACTATTAATGATAATAATAATATGAATAATAATACTAATAGTTATTAGTCATTATAAATAATATTATAAACTAGAAAGGGAAGTTTGAGAACAAACTTCATGTTGGGTTGAAAAACATGAAGTCACTGAATGGGCTCCGCCCACTTTCTCTGACCATGGACCACAGTTATATAGTTAAAACCACTGTGCAAAGTTTGGGGACCCTGGTTTTAATAGTGTCTGAATGGCAGCAACTTAAATTTCCCCACCGAAAGTCAACGAGTGACAACAGTGATTGGTGGTTGGTGGCTCCACCCCCTTTTTCTAACCTGGAACTGCAGTTACCCAGTGACTAACTCTGTTTAGGGACCCTAGGATTAATATTTAAAGAACGGCAGCAGTTTAAATTTAAACCAATAAAAGTCAATAGGTGAATTGGGATTGGTGGGTGTGCCCACTTCTTCTAACCTTGAGTTGAAGTCACCCAGTGACAAACAGTGGGCACCCTGGCATAAATAGTGTGAGAATGGCAGCATTTTAAATTTAAACCAATAAAATTCAATGGATGAAATCTGATTGGCTGTTAGTGGCCCAACCCACTTTTCCTATTTTTGAACTGCAGTCCCCAGTGACCAACTTTGCAAATTTTGGGGACTCAGGCATAAAAAGTGTGAGACTGAAAGCATTTTACACTTCCCCATTGTACCATTACCATAGTAAATAGGTGAAATGTTATTGGCTGTTTATTGGCTCCGCCCACTTTTTTCTAACTTGAAATGGCAAATACCCAGTGACTAACTCTGGAAACTTTAAAGTGGACTTATCACCCAGACATAAAAAGCTGTATAATAAAAGTCCTTTTCAAATTAAACGTGAAACCCCAAATAATTTTTTTATTACCACATCTATACCCATTATAAAAGCATTTAGAAATCCGAGCTGTCAATCATATATTGCCTGCCCCGCCTCCATTCCTTAGGCATAGAGGTGGGGCAGATAGTTACTTTCACTTTCAATTCAGAACTTTTTAGATGTTGCTGCTCTCCTCACATTCCCCCTCCCTCCTCACCATGTAATTGTGTAACCAGTGCATAGGCATGGGTATAAGGTCCCCCCATACTGGCACCGAAACAAGATATTGACAGAATGCAATGCCTGCTTTGATAACAGTGTCCACAAAATGGCGCCTGCCTGCTTGTTGCAATTGTGAATTCCAAGGCTGAAGAAAATAAGATTAAAATAATTTATATAGTGTAAGTAAAGTTTATTTGCTTGACAAACACAATAGAAAACAATTTGGAATTATTTCCTAAGGTGACAGGTCCGCTTTAACAACCCTGGAATTAATATTTAAATAATGGCAACAGTTGTAACCAATGAAATCTAATGGGTGGAAATGGATTTGCTGTTGGTGGCTCCGCCCACTTGTTCTAACCCTGAATATGTAGTCATCCAGTCACTGACTGTGCAAAGTTTGGGAACCCTGACATAAATAGTGTGAGAAAAGCAGAATTTTAAATTTAAACAAAAAAAATTCAATAGGTGAACTCTGATTGGCTGTTGGTGGCTCCTCCCACTTTTTAAAACCTAAAAATGCAGTCCCCTAGTGACCCTGGTTTTAATACTGTGAGAATGGCAGCAGGTTGAATTTCCCCATTGAAAATCAATAGTTAAAATCTGATTGGCTATTGGTGGCTCCACCCACAACTCTGAACCGCAGTTACCAGGTGACTAGCTCTGCAAAGTTTGGAGACCTTAGTATTAATTGTTAAAGAATGGCAGCAGTTTAAATTTAAACATATCTGATTGGTTGTTGTTGGCCCCACCCACTTTTCTAAACTTGGAATATAGTCACCTAGTGACAAACTGTGCAAAGTTTGGGGACCCTGACATTAAACATGTGAGAATGGCAGCAGTTAAAATTTCCCCACTGAAAACAATGAAAGAAATGTGATTGGCTTTTGGCGGCCCCGCCCACTTTTTCTAACCTTGAGTACAAAGTCACCCAGTGACTGACTGTGCAAAGTTTCCGAACCCTGGCATCAAACCAATAATATTCAATAGGTGAAATCTGATTGGCTGTTAGTGGCCCCGCCCACTTTTTTCAAAACTAAAACTGCAATCCTCTAGTGACCAACTGTGAAAAGTTTGGGGACCCTGGTGTTATTACTGTGAGAATGGCAGCAGGTTGGATTTCCCCATTGAAAGTCAATAGGTAAACTCTGATTGGCTGTTGGTGGCTCCGCCCACTTTTTCTTACCTTGAACCACAGTTACCTGGTGCCTAACCCTGCAAAGTTTGGGGACCCCGGCGTTATTACTGTGAGAATGGCAGCAGGTTGGATTTCTGCCAAGTCAATAGGTAGAATTTGATTGGCTGTTCACATCTCCGCCCACTTTTGGGCATCCAATAATCATCCTATTTTCATTCAGGCTGAGCCCATGACTGTGTGATTCAAGTTTGGGGAGTGAAGCCTCAAAGCTGTAAGATTGGCAGCAGTTTCAATTTCCCCATTAAAGTCAATGGGTACAATATGATTAGCTGTTGTTGGCCCCTCCCACTTTGCAGGGGTTTTTTTGTTTTGTTTTTTTTTAAACCTGAATGCGTAGTCACCCAGTGACTGAGCAAAGTTTGGAAAATCTGGCATCAAACCAATAAAGATCAATAGGTGAAATTTGATTGGCTGTTGGTGGCTCCGCCCACTTTCCAAAACTTGAACTGCAGTCCCCTAGTGACCAACTGTAAAAAGTTTGGGGACCCCGACGTTATTACTGTGAGAATGGCAGCAGGTTGAATTTCCACCAAATCAATAGGTAAAAGCTGATTGGCGGTTCACAGCTCCGCCCACTTTTGGGCATCCAATAATCATCCTATTTTCATTCAGGCTGAGCCCATGACTATGTGATTCAAGTTTGGGGGCTGTAGCCTCAAAGCTGTAAGTGTGGCAGCAGTTTGAAAATCTTCCCTGTCAAAGTCAATGGGAAAATTGGGGGTTCGGAGCGGCGCCACAAAAAGACGGGGGGCACAATCGCTTAGAAAAGCACAAGCAACCTGCTCCGCTATAGGGCGAAGATGTGTGGGGAGTTTGGGTGTTGTACCCCTAAAACTGTAGGAGGAGTAGTGTTTAGAAAATGGGGGGCGCTAAGAATAAGAAGAAGCCAAAGTGGAAGAAGAGTCTGTGGGTTTCAGCCCAATATAATTACACAGCGCCAATGGGCATAAGGGTTAGAGATATTATTAGTGATGGGGGAAATCATTCCCCATGGATTTGCAGTGAACTTCTGCGTTTCGCCATTGGCGAATTTTTTTGCGAAACGGGCGTCAAAATTTGCCACATCAAAAAATGATGCGCGTGACATTCCTTTTTGACGCACAAAATTTTCACTTTTGTGAATTGAAAAGGGACAGAGTCGCTTATCCCTATATATTATGTGGCATAAAAAAACAACAAAACTTGCGCCCTTTTGCTGCAGAAAAAACTGCATCGTTTTTTACACGTTTTTCTTCTGGTGGAACATAAAAAAACTACAGTAATTTAGTAAAATCTGATGTTTAGTGACGAGCAAATCTGTCCTGTTTTGTCAGAAAATTCGCAAATTATGTGAAAATTCGTAAAACGGTGAATTTAGTTTTACACCAAAAATATAGAAAATCTCCCACTCCATACAAATGTACATTTTATATCAAAATCCCTGCCCATTGTACCGGGTAACACAAAGGGATCAATATATGGATTCTAGCAGCTAATCTTTCTTACCAACACGCCATCATGTCTAAACTTTAACTGAATCTGTCACTCACTCAATAAGTAGCCTTGGTTCTCTTATCAGCATTATGACATCACAATCACTCTGATCTTCTCTTCAACCTATTGTGACATCACACACAACACTTCCTCTGTGGGTTGCCATGGATACATGCCATTGTTTCAAGTAATGCCAATGAGGAATACATGGTTTCTAGCAGCTGACAGCGCCATTTTAGCTTTCCCGCTTACACGCCATTGCCTCCCAACTCTAAATGATTGCATCAGTCACAAACTGGGACAACCTGCCATCAACATATTGTGATAACATCACCTGTAGTATTTAAAAAAAGAAACATATTTGAAAGTGTAAATCAGTAGTAATTTATGCTAAAAAACAATAAGTGGAAGTGGGAATAAACACCAAGGGGAACGTTTATTATATAAATATAATGCAAATAAATAATGCCAAAATAAATTGGAGACCGCAGTTTACGATCCATGTCTTTTTCTGTGATTTTCCATATATTTATAGTGAGCTCGAGTTCATCAGCATTGTGCGTGTTGCATGAAAATGAATGGAAAAATATCACAAATGGTTGTTTTCTGTGCATTCTCAAGCAAGTGTAATAGTGACTACCGTAATTTTCAGCTTGCTCAGATACCGAGGGGGTCTTCATCAGGGGCGCGTGCATAAGAAATACAAAAATGTGCCCCTGACTAAGATGCCCTGGGTGGGGTAATACGCATTGGGTGTAAAATAAAGCAAGCAATATTTTTTTTTCATATACAGGTATGGGATCCCTTATCCAGAAACCTGTTATCCAGAAAGTTCCGAATTACAAATAGGCCATCTCCCATAAGACTCCATTATAAGCAAATAATTTAAATTTTTTTTTAAATGATTTCTTTTTTCTCTGTTGTAATAATAAAACAGTACCTGTACTTGATCCCTACTAAGATATAATTACCCCTTACTGGGGCAGAACAGCCCTATTGGGTTTATTTCATGGTTAAATGATTCCCTTTTCTCTGTAATAATAAAACAGTACCTGTACTTGATCCCAACTAAGATATAATTACCCCTTATTGGGGGCAGAACAGTCCTATTGGGTTTATTTCATGGTTAAATGATTCCCTTTTCTCTGTAATAATAAAACAGTACCTGTACTTGATCCCAACTAAGATATAATTACCCCTTATTGGGGCAGAACAGCCCTATTGGGTTTATTTCATGGTTAAATGATTCCCTTTTCTCTGTAATAATAAAACAGTACCTGTACTTGATCCCAACTAAGATATAATTACCCCTTATTGGGGGCAGAACAAGCCTATTGGGTTTATTAAATATTTAAATGATTTCTTAGTAGTCTTATGGAGATATAAATTACGGAAAGATCCCTTATCCGGAAAACCCCAGGTCCCGAGCATTCTGGATAACAGGTCCCATGCCTGTACTGGAGTGCTCTACTCCTCTTGTTTATTAGTTATTACATTATGGGGACTTACAGGTACCCCCTTACAATAAGCACCCTGTATTTATTGCTGTAAGATCTTGGGGTGCATTGCTTGCTAGTTACTGACCATACACTTCCCATTCTAATCAAAATGAAATAAACACTTAGAAACATATTCATCTTTTGGCAGATAATAGCAGGAGTTATTCCTGAGTAAAGCCTTACAGGCACTTTATGATATAACCATCTTTTATCTGGGCTGATACAATCAGTTCCACCTCAGGAGATAATTCTGCTGTTTCCCCCTCCCCCCCCCACGTGCAGTTTGTATGAGGGAGCAAGGGTCAGACAGTTGGGAGTACTGAGCGCTGCTGGGCATTAGGGCATCACTTACAGCCCTGCTTTGATTGGCTGCTGCAGGACAGTCCCTACGTAAAAATCAAATGTGATTGGCACTGGCAAACTGAATGTGAAGAGATATAAACACTAAGGAGCTGATTTATCCAAGAACAGGGGACCTGCTTTGACTGCTTTCATTATACAAAAGGGCTGTTTGGGGGTCCGAGCCCCTAGGTTATTGAAAGCAATACATAGGCTGATCCTAATCAAACAAACATTGGTGGATTTAGGCCAAAAAATGGGCATTCTTGTCATATTCAAGTCGGGGGCACGTTTGAACCCTGCCCAGCACGGGGCACAGACTCTGCCATCTGTCTCTATGGCTCCTCATCCCTTACCCCAAGGTGGTGGGATAGTGTCCCCTGCAGCCTGACCCCTGTGATATTATATCTAATTCCTTTCTGAGGGGGATGGTTAGGCTTGGGCCTAAGTTGCAAAAGGTTGGGTTACAAAGGACTGGTTTAGGGTGGGTGCGGATAATCCCACCAGAAATCTGAGTAAACAAATAGCAATTTAAATTTCAACCCCAACAGCTGCAGATCAAGAGATTCATAATAAAACCCCAAACGACCTATATGGATTGTCTTTATCTTATGTATAATGTCACATATACAGAACCTACAGCGCCGTTACATACAGCACAAATATAAACAAATCTCAGCAGCTGTTATGAGAAAACTAGCGGTGAGGGAATATTTCAGCGGGCAATAGATTGGTTGTGAAATTCAGCGTTTCAGCACTGGCAGTTGTTTTAGTGAATCTGCAGCTTGGCTAATGCCAGCCACATACCAAGTACCAATCCAGCCATTCAAATAGTAATAAACCATAGCAGGCACAGCTCTCGCCATGGCATGGCGGCTAGCATGTATGGGTGCCCTTGGTTTGTGTGAGAGCTCAGGGATTCATTACAGCCGCACAGACAGCTGTTAGTAATGGCTGAATCTGGCTGGGCACCGGCAGGCAAAAGGCATCTGTGTATGGGCCTTGCTCTCTTTTATGTTTGTTTATTCTATATTCATGAAATGTTTGGGGGCATGTACCGTGTCTGTCATGAAATGTTTAGGGGCATGTACCGTGTCTGTCATGAAATGTTTAGGGGCATGTACCGTGGTTGTCATGAAATGTTTTGGGGCAAGTACTTTGTCATGAAATGTTTGGGGGCAAATATTCATTCCGTCATGAAATGCTTGGGGGCAAGTACTGCGTCTGTTATGAAATGGCACTGGGACAAGTACTGCGTCTGTCGTGAAGTGTTTGGGGACAAGTATTGTGTCCGTCATAAAATGTTTGGGGGCAAATACTGTGCCTGTCATAAAGTATTATGTCTGACATGAAATGTTTGGGGGCAAGTACTGTGTCTGACATGAAATGTTTTGGGGCAAGTACTTTGTCATGAAATGTTTGGGGGCAAATATTCTGTCCATCATGAAATGTTTGGGGGCAAGTACTGCGTCTGTTATGACACTGGGACATGTACTGTGTCTGTCATGAAATGTTAGGGGACAAGTACAGTGTCAGTTATGAAATGGCAGGGGGGATCCAAGGGGGGAATGTGGCGCTGGGCCCAGGACTGGATCCGAGGGGGAAATGTGGTGCTGGGCAACAGTAACACAGTCTGACCCCTGCTGGCCACATTGGGAAGGCAGGGTAGGGCAGGCACTGGCCACCATTTTGACAGCACTGCCACATATAGCATTGACCGTAATGTAAAAGGGCCACCATTAGAAATAACAGGGTCCTATACTACTTCGTTAGCAGGGCCCTTGCCTCAGGGGTCCTAGGTAATTAACCGCCTGCCTAGGCTATTTAGGGGGTGGGCCCTGCCAACTAAATAGAGAATAAAAGCCCCTCAGTAGATCACAATGCCCTATTATACCCACTGCCCATCCATATTTCTCCCAGAGCAGGAACAAAGTGCCTTTAGGGCAATGGGACATACACAGTGGGGTATTTATATAAACTATAGTAGGGTTTCTGTAGCAAACACCCCAGCTGTACCGGTGCAGGAATGGCTGCCCCCGGGGCTACACAGCAGGGTATTTATATAAACTATAGTAGGGTTTCTGTAGCAAACACCCCAGCTGTACCAGTGCAGGAATGGCTGCCCCGGGGCTACACAGCGGGTATTTATATAAACTATAGTAGGGTTTCTGTAGCAAACACCCCAGCTGTACCAGTGCAGGAATGGCTGCCCCCGGGGCTACACAGCGGGGTATTTATATAAACTATAGTAGGGTTTCTGTAGCAAACACCCCAGCTGTACCAGTGCTGCCCCCGGGGCTACACAGCGGGTATTTATATAAACTATAGTAGGGTTTCTGTAGCAAACACCCAGCTGTACCAGTGCAGGAATGGCTGCCCCGGGGCTACACAGCGGGTATTTATATAAACTATAGTAGGGTTTCTGTAGCAAACACCCCAGCTGTACCAGTGCAGGAATGGCTGCCCCCGGGGCTACACAGCGGGGTATTTATATAAACTATAGTAGGGTTTCTGTAGCAAACACCCCAGCTGTACCAGTGCAGGAATGGCTGCCCCCGGGGCTACACAGCGGGGTATTTATATAAACTATAGTAGGGTTTCTGTAGCAAACACCCCAGCTGTACCAGTGCAGGAACGGCTGCCCCCGGGGCTACACAGCGGGGTATTTATATAAACTATAGTAGGGTTTCTGTAGCAAACACCCCAGCTGTACCAGTGCAGGAACGGCTGCCCCCGGGGCTACACAGCGGGGTATTTATATAAACTATAGTAGGGTTTCTGTAGCAAACACCCCAGCTGTACCAGTGCAGGAATGGCTGCCCCCGGGGCTACACAGCGGGGTATTTATATAAACTATAGTAGGGTTTCTGTAGCAAACACCCCAGCTGTACCAGTGCAGGAATGGCTGCCCCCGGGGCTACACAGCGGGGTATTTATATAAACTATAGTAGGGTTTGTAGCAAACACCCCAGCTGTACCAGTGCAGGAATGGCTGCCCCCGGGGCTACACAGCGGGGTATTTATATAAACTATAGTAGGGTTTCTGTAGCAAACACCCCAGCTGTACCAGTGCAGGAATGGCTGCCCCCGGGGCTACACAGCGGGGTATTTATATAAACTATAGTAGGGTTTCTGTAGCAAACACCCCAGCTGTACCAGTGCAGGAATGGCTGCCCCCGGGGCTACACAGCGGGGTATTTATATAAACTATAGTAGGGTTTCTGTAGCAAACAGGAAGTGGCGTCACTCCCACAACCTGATGGCGCGTTAAGGCCTAGGGTGGCACCTAAATACCCCCTGGGAGAGCGAGCTGTGGGGCAGTGAGAGTGTGCCCTTTATAATCCCTCCCCCGCTGAATGGGAGAAATACAGTTTTTGCATTGTGTGTAAGAAACCAAGTGCGTGTTTGTGGCACAAGGATAGGGAGCACGTGGTGCAAAGGGCAAGTAATAATAATTCATATTAAACACAAGGCATCCATTTTTATTTGGTTTAACAATAAGCATCTCTCAAGGTTCTTAACAGTCAGAATCAAAGTTACATTTTAAAATACAGCAATAAATTCAACAAATATCAGTTGAAATAAGGGAGTCGTTACGGGACACAGAGACATTTCCACAGATAAGAGATGGGGATCAAAATACCCCACATGTGACCTGAGTCGCTACCAGAAAGTCCCTCCACCACCCCCCCATGCTTGTATATGGCACGGGCAGGGCCCCAGGGGATATAAATATACTTTCTGGCTCCTCATTGGTCAGTCTCACCCCTGGGCCCCCCCACAGTTGTGGGTTCTGCTTTTTATATTTCACAGAAATTCATAACAGAGTGTTTGTGGATCTCCTGGCTCAGTCCATTCTGCTGCAGTTCCAGAGCTCGGGTTTCTTCTCGAATGCCTCCCAGTCTAATCCCTATAAAAGAACAGAAATAAATAAAGCTTTCCAGCCCACCTCCAACAATGCCCCAGGGTACCAACTGTCTGTCACTGTGTATAGTGTCCCGGAGGGGCCAATAATCCCTGTCTCACACTGTATATAGTATGCTTGGGGTGTCAGTGCCCAGTGCTTGGGGGCCAATAATCCCTGTCTCACACTGTATATAGTATGCTTGGGGTGTCAGTGCCCAGTGCTTGGGGGGCCAATAATCCCTGTCTCACACTGTATATAGTATGCTTGGGGTGTCAGTGCCCAGTACTTGGGGGCCAATAATCCCTGTCTCACACTGTATAGTATGCTTGGGGTGTGAGTGCCCAGTGCTTGGAGGGCCAATAATCACTGTCTCTCACTGTATATAGTATGCTTGGGGTGTGAGTGCCCAGTGCTTGGAATAATCCTGTCTCACACTGTATATAATATAGTATGCTTGGGGTGTCCAGTGCTTGGGGGCCAATAATCCCTGTCTCACACTGTATATAGTATGCTTGGGGTGTCAGTGCTTGGGGGCCAATAATCCCTGTCTCACACTGTATATAGTATGCTTGGGGTGTCAGTGCCCAGTGCTTGGGGGCCAATAATCCCTGTCTCACACTGTATATAGTATGCTTGGGGTGTCAGTGCCCAGTGCTTGGGGGCCAATAATCCCTGTCTCACACTGTATATAGTATGCTTGGGGTGTCAGTGCTTGGGGGCCAATAATCCCTGTCTCACACTGTATATAGTATGCTTGGGGTGCTTGGGGGCAATAATCCCTGTCTCACACTGTATATAGTATGCTTGGGGTGTCAGTGCCCAGTGCTTGGGGGCCAATAATCCCTGTCTCACACTGTATATAGTATGCTTGGGGTGTCAGTGCCCAGTGCTTGGGGGGCCAATAATCCCTGTCTCACACTGTATATAGTATGCTTGGGGTGTCAGTGCCAGTGCTTGGGGGGCCAATAATCCCTGTCTCACACTGTATATAGTATGCTTGGGGTGTCAGTGCCCAGTGCTTGGGGGCACACTGTATATAGTATGCTTGGGTGTCAGTGCTTGGGGGCCAATAATCCCTGTCTCACACTGTATATAGTATGCTTGGGGTGTCAGTGCTTAACCCCCTCACACTGTATATAGTATGCTTGGGTGTGAGTGCCCAGTGCTTGGGGGCCAATAATCCCTGTCTCACACTGTATATAGTATGCTTGGGGTCAGTGCCCAGTGCTTGGGGGCAATAATCCCTGTCTCACACTGTATATAGTATGCTTGGGGTGTTGCTTGGGGGCCAATAATCCCTGTCTCACACTGTATATAGTGCTTGGGGGGCAATAATCCCTGTCTCACACTGTATATAGTATGCTTGGGGTGTCAGTGCTTGGGGGCAATAATCCCTGTCTCACACTGTATATAGTATGCTTGGGGTGTCAGTGCCCAGTGCTTGGGGGCCAATAATCCCTGTCTCACACTGTATATAGTATGCTTGGGGTGTCAGTGCCCAGTGCTTGGGGGCCAATAATCCCTGTCTCACACTGTATATAGTATGCTTGGGGTGTCAGTGCCAGTGCTTGGGGGCCAATAATCCCTGTCTCACACTGTATATAGTATGCTTGGGGTGTCAGTGCCCAGTGCTTGGGGGCCAATAATCCTGTCTCACACTGTATATAGTATGCTTGGGGGTGTCAGTGCTTGGGGGCCAATAATCCCTGTCTCACACTGTATATAGTATGCTTGGGGTGTCAGTGCCAGTGCTGGGGGGCCAATAATCCCTGTCTCACACTGTATATAGTATGCTTGGGGTGTCAGTGCCCAGTGCTTGGGGGCCAATAATCCCTGTCTCACACTGTATATAGTATGCTTGGGGTGTCAGTGCCCAGTGCTTGGGGGCAATAATCCCTGTCTCACACTGTATATAGTATGCTTGGGGTGTCAGTGCCCAGTGCTTGGGGGCCAATAATCCTGTCTCACACTGTATATAGTATGCTTGGGGTGTCAGTGCCCAGTGCTTGGGGGCAATAATCCTGTCTCACACTGTATATAAGATGGCTTGGGGTAGTCAGTGCCGCAGTGTTGGGGGGCAATATCCATTCTACATTCTACTGTATATAGTAAGCTTGGGGGTGTCAGTGCCAGTGTCTGGCCAATAATACCTTCTCACAATCGTATATAAGGTATGCTCGGGGGTCGTTCAGTAAACAGTGATTAGGGGCAAATAATCCCTGTTACACGATAAGTATGTCTTGGGGGTGTCCAGTGCCCAGCCGCTTGGGGGCCAATAACTCTGTTCACGACTGTATAACTAGTATGCTTGGGGTGTCAGCTGCAGTGCTTGGGGGGAATAATCCCTGTCTCAACTGTATTAGTATGCTTGGGGTGTCCAGTGCCGTGTTGGGGGCCAATAATCCTGTCTCACACTTGTAATATAAAGTAGAGCTTGGGGGTCAAGTGCATGGGGCAATATCTGTCTCGACATGTAATATATTATGCTTGGGTGTCTAGTGCCAGTGCTTGGGGGGTCACAATAATCCTTTCTCACACTGTATTATAGTATACTGGGGTCAAGTGTTGGGGGAATACTGTCTCACACTGTATTAGTAATGCTGGGTGTCAGTACCAGTGCTTGGGGCCAATATAATCTGTTACACGTATATGTATGACTGAGTGTCAGTGCCCATGCCTGGGGTGCAATATACTGTCTCAACTGTATATAGTATCTTGGGGTGTAGCTTGCCATTCAGTGTGCCTTGGGGGGCAAATATCCTGTCTCACACATGGTATAAGTAGTATGACTTGGGTGTCAGTGCCAGTGTGGGGGCCATAATCCCTGTCTCCACTGTTTATTAGTATGCTTGGGGATGTAGTGCCCAGTGCTTGGGGGATAATAAATCCTGTCTTCACGACATGTATATAGTAAATGCTGGGGTGGTCAGTTACGAAGTGCTTGAGGGGGCCAATGAATCCTGTTCTCACTGCTGTATTAATAGTATGCCTTGGGGAGTAGTGGCACTCAGCGGCTGGTGGGGCCATATCGCTGTCTCACAGCTGTATTAAGTATGGCTTAGGGGTGTCGTGCTTGGGGGGCCATATTCTGTCTCAACTGTAATATGTATAGCTGGGGTGTCAGTGCACATTGTTGGGGGGCAATAATCGGTCTACACTGTGACATTAGTATGATGACTTTGGGCGTTGTCAGTACCAGTGCTTGGGGGCCATAATCTGTGTACACTGTATATAGTATGGCTTGGGGTGTCAGTGCCCAGTGCTTGGGGGCAATAATCCTGTATCAACACTGTATATAGTATGCTTGGGGTGTCAGTGCCAGTGCTTGGGGGACAGATAATTCTGTCTCAGCACTGGTAATATTAGTATGCTTGGGGTGTCGTGCAAGGGGAAAATAATAATTCTTGCTTTACAGTGCTTGGGGCCAATAATCTGTTCAACTCTGTTATTATTTATGTGATGTACTTGGGTGTCAAGTGCCATGCTGTGGGGGCCAATAATCCAGTCTCAACTGTGAGTAGTAGTATGCTTGGGGTTGTCAGTGCACAAGATGCTTGGGGGGCAATAATCCGTCTCCACACTGTAATATAGTATGCTTGGGTGTCAGTGCAGTGTTGGGAGCCATATCCCTGATCTCACGACTGTATACTGTATGCTTGGGGGTGTCAGTGACCAGTGCTTGGGGGCCAATAAGCCTGTTCACACTGTATTAGTAATGCTTGGGGATGTCAAGTGCCAGTGCTTGTGGGGGGCAATAATCCTGTCTACAATGTATATAGTATGCTTGGGTGTCAGTGACATGCTTGGGGGGCCAATAATCCTTTTCTCACACTTGTTAAAGTATGCGGGGATGTAGTGCAGTTTTTGGGGGCCAATAATCCCTGTACTCAAATGTTAATAAATAATATGGCTTGGGGTGTGCAGTATCACATGTCTAGGGGCAATATCCCTGTCTCACAGCTGTTATATATGTATGGCATTGGGTGTTCAGTGCCCAGTGCTTGGGGGGGCCAATAATCCCTGTTAACACTGATATTGTTAGTTATAAAACGAAGATGCTTGGGGTATTTCAGTGCCCAGATGCTGTGGGGGGCCAATAATCGCCTGTCTCACACTGTATATAGTATGCTTGGGGTGTCAGTGCCAGTGCTTGGGGCAATATCCCTGTCTCACACTGGTAATATGAATATGCTCGGGGTGTAGTGCCCAGTGCTTGGGGCCAATAATCCTGTCTCGACTGAGTTATAGTATGCTTGGGGTAGTCTGCTTGGGGGGCCAATAATACCATGTCTCCACTACATGTAATATATGTATGACTTGGGGTGTCAAGTGCGCATGCTTGGTCAATAATCTGTCTCACACTGTTATAATGTATGCTTTGGGGTGTCAGGTGCTTGGGGGCAATAATCATGTGTCACATGTAATAGTAGATGCCATTTGTGTGGTGTGAGTAAGATGTTGGGGGGCCAAGTAATTCCCTGTCTCACAGCATGTATAATAGTATGACTTGGGGTGTCATGCCGTGCAGTGCATTGGGGGGGCCATAATCCTGTGTCACACTGTAATATAGGTATGCTTGGGGTGTCAGAAACAGTGCTTAGGGGCCCAATAATCTGCTCAGCACGTATTAAGTATGCTATGGGTGTCAAGTGCCGCAGGTTTGGGGGCATATCTGTCTCAACAGTATATAAGTATGCTGGGGTGTCAGTGTTGGGTGGGCCAATAATTCTGTCTAAATGTAATATGTATGCTGGGGTGTCCAGTGCTCCAGATGTTGGGGGGACCATAATCCCTGTTCACACTGTAGTATAAGTATGCCTTGGGGTGGTCAGTGCCAGTGCTTTGGGGGCAATATCTGTCTCAACCTGTATATAGTATGCTTGGGGTGTCAAGCCTATGTGGGGGGCCAATAATAGCTGTCTCAGATCTGTAAGTAGTAATGCTGGGGTGTCAGTGCCCATGCTTGGGGGGCAATATCCTGTATCACACTGTATATAGGTATGCTTGGGGGTGTAGTGCCGTGCTTGGGGCCATAGATCTGTGCTCACCTGTATATAGTATGCTTGGGGTGTCAAGTGCCAGTGGCTTGGGGGGCCATAATCCCAGTCTTACACTGTAAATATAGTTGCTTGGGGGGTGTCAGTGCCAGTGCTTGGCCAATGAATGCCCTGTTACCGTATATAGTATGCTTGGGGTGTCAGTGCCGTGCTTGGGGGGCATATTAATCCTTCTCACCGTTAATAGTAATGCCTTTGGGGTGTCAGGTGCGCCGTGCTTGGGTGGGCCAATATCCTGTCTCAACTGTATATAGATGACTTGGGGTTGTCAGTGCAGTGTTTGGGGGGCAATATGCTTTCCACACTGTATAAGTAATGCTTGGGGGTGTCAGTCCAGATGCTTGGAGGGCAATAAGATCCTGTCTCAAGACTGTATATTAGTATGCTTGGGGTGTCAGTATTACAGTGTGTAGGGGATAATACCTGTTCTACATGTAAATATAGTTGCTGGGTGTCAGTGCCAGTGCTTGGGGGGCAATAAATCCCTGTCTCACTACTGTAGTAAGTATGCTTGGGTGTCAGTAAGGCTTGGGGGCCAATAATCCGTCACACTGTATATGTATGTTGGGGTGTCGTGCCAGTGCTTGGGGGCAAATCATGTCTCAACTGTATATAAGTATAGCTTGGGGTGTCAGTGCCGTGCTTGGGGGCCAATATCTGTCTCACAAATATATATTAGTATGCTTTGGGGTGTAGTGCTTGGGGGGCAATAATCCTGTCTCCACTGTATATATTATGCTTGGGTGTCAGTTGCCAGTGTTGGGGGCAATATCCCCTGTCTCACACTGTATATTGTATGCTTGGGGTGTCAGTGCTTGGGGCCAATAATCCTGTCTCCACTGCTAATTAGTATAGCTTGGGGTGGTCAGTATGACCTAGTGCTTGGGGGGCGCAATAAGTGCCCTGTCTCACTGTAAATATAAGTATGCTTGGGGTGTCAGATGCCAGTGCTGTGGGAGGCTAATATATTGTGCTACTGATATATAGTAATGCTTGGGTGTAGTAACAGTGCTTGGGGCCAATAATCCTGTCTCACCTGTATATAGTATGCTTGGGGTGTCAGTGGCCCAGTGCTTTGGGGCCAAATCCATGTTAACTGTATATAGATGCTTGGGGTGATAGTACAGTGCTTGGGGGCAATAATCTGTCTACACTGTATATATTGGCTGGGGGTGTCGTGCCCAGTTCTGGGGGAATAATCCTGTCTCACCTGATATATAGTATTGCGATGGGGTGGTAGTGCGCCAGTGCTTGGGGGCCAATAATCCTTCCATCAGCGTATAACTAGTATGCTTGGGGTGTCAGTGCCAGTGCTTTGGGGGCTCATAATCATGTCTACCTGTAGTATAGTATGTTTGGGGTGTCAGTGCCAGTCTGGGGGGCCAAAATCCTGTCTACCTGTATAATAGTATGCTGGGGTGTCAGTGCACAGTTGCTTTGGGGGGCCAATAATCCCTGTCTCAACTGTATATATGTATGTTGGGGTGTCAGTACGATGTGGCTTGGGGGCCAAATAAGCCTGTCCAACTGGTATATAGTATGACTTGGGTGTAGTGCACAGTGCTTGGCGAATAATCCTGTCTCCACTTGTATATAGTATGCTCGGGTGTCAGTGGCCAGTGCTTGGGGGGCCAATTCTGTCTACTGTAGTATTATGCTTGGGTGTCAGTGCCAGTGCTTGGGGGGCAATAATCCTGTCTCACCTGTTATATTAGATATGCTGGGGGTGTCAGTGCCAGTGCTTGGGAATAATCCTGTTCATCACTGTAATAGTATGCTTGGGGTGTCAAGTGCCCAGATGCTTGGGGGGCCAATATTCCCTGTCTCACACTGTATATATATACTTGGGGTGTCGTACAGTGTAGTGGGCAATAATCCCTGTCCACACTGTATATAGTATGCTGTGTCAGTGGCCAGCGCTTGGGGGGCCAATAATCTGTCTAACTGTATAAGTTGGTTGGGTGTGTAGTGCTTTTGGAGGCGAATAATTTCCTGTTCACTGTTATATTAGTATGCTTGGGTGTCAGTGGCCCAGTGCTTGGGGGCAATAATCCCTGTTCAATATCACTGTAATAATTAGTTAATGCTTGGGGTGTCCAGGTGGCTCCAGTTGCATGGGGGCAATAAATCTGTTACCGGTATATAGTAGCTTGGTGGGTTAAGTGCCGTGCTTGGGGGCATAATCCCTGTTCACATGTAATATTAGTATGCTTGGGTGTCATGGCGCAGTGTTGGGGGCCAATTAATCTCTCTGACACTGTATATAGATTGTTGGGTGTCAGTGCAGTGCTTGGGGCCAATAATCTGTTCTCCACGTATTAAGTGATGCTGGGATGTCAGTGCGTTGGGGGGGCAATAATCCCTGTCTAACTGTATAGTAGTTTATGCTTGGGGTGTCATGCTTGGGGGCCCAATATCCTGTCTTCACATCTGTATATAGTAATGCTTGGGGGTGTGATGTCCCATCTTGGGGGCACAATATCCCTGTCTTCACAGCATGTGATTAGTATGGCTTGGGGGTGTCAGTGCCCAGTGATTGGGCTCATTATATCGTTCACACTGTATATAGTTATGCTATGGGGTGTGAAGGTGCTCATGGCTTATGGGGGCCATAATACTGTCTCATACTGGTACTATTAGTATTGGCCGTTGGGGTGTCCGTGCTTGGGGGGCAATAATCTGTCTCAACACGTGGTATATATGTATGCTTGGGGTGTCAGTGCTGGGGGCAATATCATGTCCTCTACATCTGTAGTATGTAGCTTTGGGTGTGTCTAAGTGCCCAGTGCTGGGGGCAATAATCCTGCTCAACTGTATGACTAGTATGACTTTTGGGGTGTCAGTGCCAGTGCTTGGGGGGCCAATATCTGTCTCCACTGTAATAGTATGCTTGGGGTGTCAGTGGCCTCAGTGCTGGGGGGCAATAATCCGTGTCTCAATGTATATTAGTAATGCTTGGGTGTGAGTGCCCATGGCTTGGGGGGCATATAATAGTCCTGTTACACTGTAATAAGTAGTCTTGGGGTGTCAAGTGCTTGGGGGCCATAATGCTGATGCTCACAACTGTAATATAGTTGCTTGGGGTGTCAAGTACAGTGTTGGGGGGCAAGTAATCTGTTCAACTGTAATATAATTATGCTTGGGGTGTAGTGCCATGTGCTTGGGCCATAATCCATAGTTCACACTGATATATAGTAATGCTTGGGGTGTGCCATGTGCCAGTTGCTTGGGGGCCAATAGTCCTGTTCACATGCTGTTATGTATGCTTGGGGTGTACAGTGCAGTGCTTGGGGCATAATCTCGTCTCACACTGTATATAGTAATGTTTGGGGTGTCAGTGCCAATGCTTGGGTGGGCCAATATCTGGTCTCACGACTGTATTATAGTATGCGATTGGGGTGTCAGTGCCGTGTTGGGGGCCATATCCCTGGTGCTCGAGACTGTATTAGTATAGCTTGGGGTGTAGTGCCAGTGCGTTGGGGGGCAATGAATCCATTTTCAACTGTATATAGTAATGCTTGGGGTGTAGGCCAGTGTTGGGGGCCAATAATCCCTGTCTCACACTGTATATAAGTATGCTTGGGTGTCAGTACCAGTGCTTAGGGGGCAATAATCTGTATCACACTGTAAATTAGGTATGCTTGGGGTGTAAGTGCCAGTATGCGCTTGGGGCCAATAATCCTGTTCACACTGTATATAGTATGCTTGGGTGTCAGTGCCCAGTGCTTGGGGTGGCAATAACCTGTCCTCACATGTTAAATATATGTAAATAGCTTGGGGTGACAGTGCCAGTGCTTGGGGGGACACTAATCCCTGTTCAAACTGTATAAGTAGTAATGACTTGGGGTGTCAGTGTGGGGGGCAATAATCTGTCTACACTGTATATAGTTATGCTTGGGGTGTCAGTGAACAGTGCTTGGGGGGCAATAATCCTGTCTCACACTGTATATAGTTGCTTGGGGTGATTCAGTTGCTTGGGGGCATATACCCTGATCTCACAGCTGAATATATAAATGCTTGGGGTGTCAGTACTAGTGCTTGGGGCCAATAATCCTGTCTCACTGTATATTAGTATGCTTGGGGGTGTCATGCCGTGCTTGGGGGCCCACAATAATCCTGTCCTCACACTGTATATAAGTATGTCTTGGGGTGTCAGTACCAGTGATTGGGGGACCAATAATCTGTCTGCAACTGTATTAGTATGCTTGGGTGTCAGTGCAGCAGTGCCTTGGGGCATAATTCCTTTCACACTGTAACTAGTTTCTTGGGGTGATCAGTAAGAGCTTGGGGCGAATAATCGCTGTTCACATGATATAGTATGCTGGGGTGTAGTGCCATGTTGGGGCCATAATACCTTCTCGACACTGTTATATTAGTCTGCTTGGGGTGTCAGTAAGTGGATTGCGGTGGGCAATACCAGTCTACAACGTATATAGTAATGTTGGGGTGTAGTGCCAGCGCTTGGGGGACCAATAATCTGTTCCACATGGTATATAGTATCTTGGGGTGTCGTATCTATGGGGCAATAATTCTGTCTTCACTGTATATAGTCATGCTTGGGGTGTCGAGTGCCAGTGCTTGGGGGGAATATTTGTCTCACACTGTATTATGTATGCTTGGGGTGTCAGTGCCGGGCTGGGCACTAATCCGCTCAAATGTATATAGTATGCTGGGGTGTCAGTGCCAGTGTTGGGGGCAATAATCCATGTCTCACATGTATATAGTATAGCTTGGGTGTTCAGTGCCCAGTGCATGGGGGGCAAAATCCTGTCTCACAGCGGTAACTATAGTATGCTGGGGTGTCAGTGGCCATGCTTGGGGGCCACATAATCCTGTCTACCTGTATATAGTATGCTGGGTGTCTAGTAGCCAGTGCTTGGGGGGCCAATAATCCTGTCTTAACTGTAATAGTATGCTTGGGGTGTCAGTGCCAGGGTGGCTTGGGGGCAATATTATCCCTGTTCACAACTGAGGTATTAGATGATTGGGGTGTCAGTGCCAGTGCTTGGGGGCAATAATCTGTCATCACACTGGTATATGTATGTTGGGGTGTCAGTGCCAGTGCTGTGGGGGGCCAATAATTCCTGTTCAACTACTGTATGATTGTGAATGCTTGGGGTGGTCATGTGCAGTGCCTGGGGGCCTTAATCCCTTTATCACACTGATATAGTATGCTTGGGGTGTCAGTGGCCAGTGCTTTGGAGGGCGCATAGTCTGTCTCACATTGTATACTAGTTATGCTTTGGGGTGTGCAACAGTGCTAGGGGGCAATAATCTGTTCCACTGTATATAGTTATGTTGGGTGTCAGTGCCCAGTGATTGGGGGGGGTCAATATCCTGTCCTACACTGTATAACTAGTTGCTTGGAGGTGTCAGATAACCGAGTGCTTGGGGGCAAATAATACTGTCTCAATCGTATATAGTATGCTTGGGGGGTTGTCAGTGCCAGTTGCTTGGGGGACAAATAATCCTGTCTCACACTGTATATAGATGCTCGGGGTGTCAGGTGCCCAGTGCTTGGGGCCAATAATCCTGTCTAACTGTATTTAGTATCTGGGGTGTCGTGCTGGGGGGCAATAATGTTCAGCGTAATATGTTATGCTTGGGGTTAGTGCCCAGTGTTGGGGGGCCAATAATCCTGTTACAACTGATATTAGTTGACTTGGGGTGTCATGTTGGGGGGCCAATAATCCGTTGCTCATACTGATATAGTATGCGTTGGGGGTGTAGTACCAGTGCTTGGGGGCCAATACGTGTCTCACCACTGGTATATTGTAATGCTTGGGTGTCATAGTCCCAAGTGGGGGGGACAATAATCTTTCACACATGTATATAGTTGCTTGGGGTTCGTACAAGTGCTTTAGGGGGCATAAATCCTGTCTTACACTGTATATACGTAGCTTGGGGTGTCAGTGGCCCAGGCTGGGGCAAATCTGTACTCACACTGTCATATAGTATCTTGGGGGTGTCAGTGCTTGGGCAATATTCCTGGTTCATCCTGTATATAGTACTGGCTTGGGTGTCAGTGCCAGTGCTTCTGTGGGCAATAATGCCTGTTCTCACATGTGATATAGTATCTGGGGGTGTCGTAGGCCCAGTGCTTGGGGGCAATATCCCTTTCAAGTCACATTGTTATAGTATGCTTGGGTGTCGTGCCAGTGCTTGGGGGGCCAATAATCCCTGTCACACCTGTATATAAGGTATGCTTGGGGTTGTAGTGCCAGTGCTTGGGGGCTCATAATGCCTGTTCAACGTATATAGTATGCCTGGGGTGGTCAGTGCCAGTGTGGGGGCCAATAACATGTCTCACATGTATAATAGTATGCTTGGGGTGTAGTGCCAGTGTGGGGGGGCCCAATAAGTCCCTGTCTACACTGTATATTAGTATAGTCTTGGGGATGTAAGTGCCCAGTGCTGGGGGCAATAATCTGTCTTCAACACTGTATATAGTATAGCTTGGGGTGTCATGGGCCAGTGCTTGGGGAGTATTCTGTCCACACTGTATAATAGTATATGCTTGGGGTTCAGTGCCAGATGCTGTGGGGGCAAATCTGATTCACATGTATAATAATAATGCTTGGGTGTCAGGCAGGTTGGGGGGGCAATAATCTTCAACTGTATATAGAATGACTTGGGTGTCAGTGCCCAGTGACTTGGGTAATACTGTTATGTATTATAGTATGCTTTGGGGTGGTATAAGTTTGGGTCCAATACCTGTTCAACACATGTTATTATGCTGGGTGTCAGTGCCAGTGCTGGTGGGCAAACTGTCTCACCTGTATATAGTGCGCTTGGGTGTATACCAGTGTTGGGCAATAATCTGTTACAGCTGTATGGTATGTTGTG
>NC_030683.2:8389483-8422472 GCF_000004195.4 Xenopus tropicalis | reverse complement strand
CAGATAAAGAAACTGACAGTGTAGCCGACGCATGATAACACTGGCTGAAATGTAAAAAGCACAAGAACTGGCCAATGGCTGAGCCCAGCATACTCTGCTCTCTAAACTCTGGACCACTTATATTACCAAAACAGCCTAAAGGGGACTATTGTTCCTGGTGCAATTTCAAAGGCTAATGCCAGAAAAAATAATCATCTAGCACAGTTGGTCACTATAATCGCCCACGTTGAAGATTAGGTTTTCAGTTAGTTGCTTTTTTTCTGAAAGTTATATTTATGTTGCTGTGCATATACATACCGTTTTTTTATAGAATGCCAGAACGAGTTTATGTCTAAATGCTAACAAGATATGCTTACTCTACAGCGTTGGCGCTCAGCTGAATATATCACTTACCAGTCGTGCCCGTGCCAGGACGAATTGGTTGGCCACTAATGCTGCTATGCCAGATGCTATAGGCTGAAGAGGAGAATGGAAAGAATTCAGGTTAATCATAAAAGAATAGCACAAGCAGAAGCAAACAATATACACCTCACATTAGACTTAGTACTTACCTGAAAAGAAAGCTACACAGCTGAGATCCAAAATATGCGAGTCTTCGGATTGGACACTGAGAACATTGTTCCAATCAGTGGTAAAGCACAGCTTAAGAAAAAATCTGCTAAATATGTCCAGTAATCCTCGCAGAAAGTAGGATGAGCCCAGAACTACAAGAAAAGGGACATATCCTTATTAAACACATGATATAATTCAGGCTAAGAGCCATGGCGGAATTATTTCACTAATATGGTTCAGTAAAATCTACTGCTAGCCATAGGACTTACATTGTTTCTATTGTATCTCGAATATCACAGAATATGAGCAGAAAGAAAGCTGAATATTACTGCTTGGGTTACAAAACAGAAGGTAAAAGTGAGCAGGGTCCAACCTGTCCATCCACCTATACACATTATAGTCTTCTGGCTTAACCAATCTCCAAAATATCTAAAGACAGGGACTATAGCCGAATGGTGAAGCCAAGAGCAAATACTGTAGGGGAGAAAGAATGAGATTGTGAGACATAGCTAGTAAGAAGCCAGAGATGGACACAAACAGTAGAAAGAGGAGTGCCGGCGAAGAAAATATATGGAAATATTATTATATTTCCATTATGCAGAGAGAAAGACATAGCATTATAGAATAAAAAGACACAGATATTTGAGTAACACAAGAAATGTGCCCTTACGGTCCATCTACAAGTGCAGTCTTCTTTATATCAATGCGTATTCATCTTCAATTAATGGCATCACAGCTATAACCTACAATAAAAGGACAACAATGAAGTGAAGTTAAGTAACATGGCGGTATTACACATAGAGATAATAGTTAAAACTATAAAGGACTCTGTGAAGAAGAATAGCCCCCCCAGCTTATATACTGATTACCCCCAAAGTTTGGATCTAACATGGCAAATGGCAGTTATATAAAATGGGTGATATTGATAGGTCCAAATGACCCATCTGAAATTAGAGCTTTGGGAAAAGCAGCAAAGAAGAGGAAATAGTGGAAGAGCCAAAGACTATGCCGGGGCAATAAACAGATGAGAGAGAGAAAAATCTGCTTTTTCTAAGGGAATTTGCTTGCTAATTGTATGCTCAGGACACAGAATACTAAAGTCGTTTAGCTGGCCTTGCCCCTTACCTTCTGTAAAATATCTATCAACACCATGACTGCAGTTATAAATTAGCATCACCGCCCAATTCAGGTACGGGTATTTTCGTCTCGTTCCATTCTCTTCTTCAAGTGTTTTAATAGGTTTTGATTTAAATTTTTTAGAAATAAAAAAGTCCAAAAAATGATGGAATGTTTAGAACTGCACAAAATAGAGAATAAAATTAGGCTTCTGGCAAAAAATCCCTCATCTCTGTCTCATGTTCCGCGAGGGAAAACGGACAGGAAACAAAGACGCCGGTTACAAACCAAATATCTGACTAATAAAAATGTAGGCTCTGAGCTCTGACCAACAACACACTTCCTGGCTGCCATAGGGAACCTAAAGCAACGGGAATGTCAGAAATATAATACAATAATATAAATTATATTACTATTAATGATGATAATAATATGAATAATAATAATATCACTAATAGTTATTAGTCATTATAAATAATATTAAAACTAGAAAGGGAGTTTGAGAACAAACTTCATGTTGGGTTGAAAAACATGAAGTCACTGAATGGGCTCCGCCCACTTTCTCTGACCATGGACCACAGCCCTATAGTAAAAACCACTGTGCAAAGTTTGGGGGACCCTGGTTTTTAATAGTGTCTGAATGGCAGCAACTTAAATTTCCCCCCAAAAGTCAACGAGTGACAACACGTGATTGGTGGTTGGTGGCTCCCCCCCTTTTTTCTAACCTGTAACTGCAGTTACCAGTGACTAACTCTGTTTAGGGACCCTAGGATTAATATTTAAAGAACGGCAGCAGTTTAAATTTAAACCAATAAAATTCAATAGGTGAATTGTGATTGTTGGGTGTGCCCACTTCTTCTAACCTTGAGTTGAAGTCACCCAGTGACAAATAGTGGGCACCCTGGCATAATAGTGTGAGAATAACAGCATTTTAAATTTAAACCATAAAATTCAATGGATGAAATCTGATTGGCTGTTAGTGGCCAACCACTTTTCCTATTTTTGAACTGCAGTCCCCCAGTGACCATCTTTGCAAATTTTGGGGAGTCAGGCATAAAAAATTGTGAGACTGACAGCATTTTACACTTCCCCATTGTACCATTACCATAGTAATAGGTGAAATGTTATTGGCTGTTTATTGGCTCCGCCCATTTTTTTTCTAACGTGAAACGGCAAAATACCCAGTGACGAACTCTGGAAACTTTAACACCCTGGAATTAATATTTAAATAATGGCATCAGTTTAAATATAAACCAATGAAATCTAATGGGTGGAAATGGATTTGCTTTTGGTGGCTCCTCCCACTTGTTCTAACCTGAATATGTAGTCATCCGTCACTGACTGTGCAAAGTTTGGAACTCTGACATAAATAGTGTGAGAAAAGCAGAATTTTAAAATTTAAACAAAAAATTCAATAGGTGAAGTCTGATTGGCTTTTGGTGGCTCCACCCACTTATTAAAACCTAAAAATGCAGTCCCCTAGTGACCCTGTGTTAATACTGTGAGAATGGCAAGCAGGTTGGATTTCCCCATTGAAAATCAATTGTTAAAATCTGATTGGCTGTTGGTGGCTCCACCCATTTTCCTAACCTCTGAACTGCAGTTACCAGGTGACTAGCTCTGCAAGTTTGGAGGACCTTAGTATTAATACTTAAAGAATGGCCGCAGTTTACATTTAAACATATGAAGTCTATAGGTGAAATCTAAATCGGTTGTTGTTGGCCCCACCCACTTTCTAAATTGGAACATAGTCACCTAGTGACAAACTGCAAAGTTTGGGGACCCTGACATTAAACTTGTGAGAACGGCAGCAGTTAAAATTTTCCCACTGAAAACAATGAAAGAAATATGATTGGCTTTTGGCGGCCCCGCCCACTTTTTCTAACCTTGAGTCCAAAGTCACCCAGTGACTGACTGTGCAAAGTTTGCGAACCCTGGCATCAAACCAATAAAATTCAATAGGTGAAATCTGATTGGCTGTTGGTGGCCCCGCCCATTTTTCAAAACTAAAACTGCAGTCCTCTAGTGACCAACTGTGAAAAGTTTGGGGACCCTGGTGTTATTACTGTGAGAATGGCAGCAGGTTGGATTTCCCCATTGAAAGTCAATAGGTAAACTCTGATTGGCTGTTGGTGGCTCCGCCCACTTTTTCTTACCAGTTACCTGGTGCCTAACCCAGGGCGCTTCTGCCATTAGGCGAGTTGAGAAACTCGCCTCAGGCGGCAGAAGTGCCCCAGTTACCAGGGTTGGCAAAAAGCTGCTCCTGGTAACTTTAAGAGCCGAATTTCCGGTTTTTAAACCGGAATTCGGCTCTTCTAGTGCAGAGAGCACAATTGCGCTCTCTGCACTAGCGATCTCACCGCCCCGGACCCGCTCCTGCGCTCAGAAGGTAAGGGGTGGGGGGCGGCATCCAGGAGCCGCCTCAGGCGGCGATATGTCCAGAATCGCCCCTGCCTAACCCTGCAAAGTTTGGGGACCCCGGTGTTATTACTGTGAGAATGGCAGCAGGTTGGATTTCTGCCAAGTCAATAGGTAAAATCTGATTGGCTGTTCACAGCTCCGCCCACTTTTGGGCATCCAACAATCATCATATTTTCATCAGGCTGAGCCCATGACGGTGTGATTCAAGTTTGGGGAGTGTGGCCTCAAAGCTGTAAGATTGGCAGGAGTTTAAATTTTCCCATAAAAGTCAATGGGTAAAATTTGATTGGCTGTTGTTGGCCCCTCCCACTTTGCGGTTTAAAAAAAAAAAACAAACTTGAATGCGTAGTCACCCAGTGACTGACTGTGCAAAGTTTGGAACTCTGGCATCAAACCAATAAAAATCAATAGGTGAAATTTGATTGGCTGTTAGTGACTCCGCCCACTTTTCAAATCTATAACAGCAGTCCCCTAGTGACCAAGTGTAAAAAGTTTGGGGACCCAGACGTTATTACTGTGAGACTGGCAGCAGGTTGAATTTCCGCCAAATCAATAGGTAAAAGCTGATTGGCGGTTCACAGCTCCGCCCACTTTTGGGCATCCAATAATCATCCTATTTTCATTCAGGCTGAGCCCATGACTATGTGATTCAAGTTTGGGGAGTGAAGCCTCAAAGCTGTAAGATTGGCAGCAGTTTCAATTTCCACGTTAAAGTCAATGATTAAAATTTTGATTGGCTGTTGTTGGTCCCTCCCACTTTGCGGTCATCCAACAAATGTTGCTGCTTCATTCGGGGTGACCCCATGATTATGTTATTCAAGTTTGGGGGCTGTAGCTTCAAAGCTGTAAGTGCGGCAGCAGTTTGAAATCTTCCCTGTCAAAGTCAATGGGAAAATTGGGGGGTTCGGAGCGGCGCCACACAAAGACAGGGGCACAATCGCTTAGAAAAGCACAAGCAACCTGCTCCGCTATAGGGCGAAGATGTGTGGGGTATTTGGGTGTTGTACCCCTAAACCTGTAAGGAGTAGCGTTTAGAAATGGGGGCGCTAAGAAGAAGAAGAAGTGGAAGAAGAGTCTGTGGGTTTCAGCCCAATATAATTACACAGCGCCAATGGGCATAAGGGTTAGAGATATTATTAGTGATGGGGGAAATCATTCCCCATGGATTTGCAGTGAACTTCCGCGTTTCGCCATTGGCAAATTTTTTTGCGAAACGGGAGTCAAAATTTGCCACATCGAAAAATGACGCGCGTGACATTCCTTTTTGACGCACAAAATTTTCGTTGTTTTGTGAATTGAAAAGGGACAGAGTCGCTTATCCCTATATATTATGTGGCATAAAAAAACAACAAAACTTGCGCCCTTTTGCTGCAGAAAAAACGGCATAGTTTTTTACACGTTTTTTCTTCTGGTGGAACATAAAAAAACTACAGTAATTTAGTAAAATCTGATGTTTAGTGACGAGCAAATCTGTCCTGTTTTGTCAGAAAATTCGCAAATTATGTGAAAATTCGTAAAACGGCAAACGGTGAATTTAGTTTTACACCAAAAAAATATAGAAAATCTCCCACTCCATACAAATGTACATTTTATATCAAAATCCCTGCCCATTGTACCGGGTAACACAAAGGGATCAATATATGGATTCTAGCAGCTAATCTTTCTTACCAACACGCCATCATGTCTAAACTTTAACTGAATCTGTCACTCACTCAATAAGTAGCCTTGGTTCTCTATCAGCATTATGACATCACAATCACTCTGATCTTCTCTTCAATTGCGACATCACACACAACTTCCTCTGTGGGTTGCCATGGATACATGCCATTGTTTCAAGTAATGCCAATGAGGAATACATGGTTTCTAGCAGCTGACAGCGCCATTTTAGCTTTCCCGCTTACACGCCATTGCCTCCCAACTCTAAATGATTGCATCAGTCACAAACTGGGACAACCTGCCATCAACATATTGTGATAACATCACCTGTAGTATTTAAAAAAAGAAACATATTTGAAAGTGTAAATCAGTAGTAATTTATGCTAAAAAACAATAAGTGGAAGTGGGAATAAACACCAAGGGGAACGTTTATTATATAAATATAATGCAAATAAATAATGCCAAAATAAATTGGAGACCGCAGTTTACGATCCATGTCTTTTTCTGTGATTTTCCATATATTTATAGTGAGCTCGAGTTCATCAGCATTGTGCGTGTTGCATGAAAATGAATGGAAAAATAACACAAATGGTTGTTTTCTGTGCATTCTCAAGCAAGTGTAATAGTGACTACCGTAATTTTCAGCTTGCTCAGATACGAGGGGTCTTCATCAGGGGCGCGTGCATAAGAAATACAAAAATGTGCCCCTGACTAAGATGCCCTGGGTGGGGTAATACGCATTGGGTGTAAAATAAAGCAAGCAATATTTTTTTTTCATATACAGGTATGGATCCCTTATCCAAAACCTGTTATCCAGAAAGTTCCGAATTACAATAGGCCATCTCCCATAAGACTCCATTATAAGCAAATAATTTAATTTTTTTTTAAATGATTTCTTTTTTCTCTGTTGTAATAATAAAACAGTACCTGTACTTGATCCCAACTAAGATATAATTACCCCTTATTGGGCAGAACAGCCCTATTGGGTTTATTTCATGGTTAAATGATTCCCTTTTCTCTGTAATAATAAAACAGTACCTGTTCTTGATCCCAACTAAGATATAATTACCCCTTATTGGGGGCAGAACAGCCCTATTGGGTTTATTTAATGGTTAAATGATTCCCTTTTCTCTGTAATAATAAAACAGTACCTGTTCTTGATCCCAACTAAGATATAATTACCCCTTATTGGGGCAGAACAGCCCTATTGGGTTTATTTAATGGTTAAATGATTCCCTTTTCTCTGTAATAATAAAACAGTACCTGTACTTGATCCCAACTAAGATATAATTACCCCTTATTGGGGCAGAACAGCCTATTGGGTTTATTTAATGGTTAAATGATTCCCTTTTCTCTGTAATAATAAAACAGTACCTGTACTTGATCCCAACTAAGATATAATTACCCCTTATTGGGGCAGAGAAGCCCTATTGGTTTATTAAATATTTAAATGATTTTCTTAGTAGTCTTGAGTTATGGAGATATAAATTACGGAAAGATCCCTTATCCGGAAAACCCCAGGTCCCGAGCATTCTGGATAACAGGTCCCATGCCTGTACTGGAGTGCTCTACTCCTCTTGTTTATTAGTTATTACATTATGGGGACTTACAGGTACCCCCTTACAATAAGCACCCTGTATTTATTGCTGTAAGATCTTGGGGTGCATTGCTTGCTAGTTACTGACCATACACTTCCCATTCTAATCAAAATGAAATAAACACTTAGAGACATATTAATCTTTTGGCAGATAATAGCAGGAGTTATTCCTGAGTAAAGCTTTACAGGCACTTTATGATATAACCATCTTTTATCTGGGCTGATACAATCAGTTCCACCTCAGGAGATAATTCTGCTGTTTCCCCCCCCCCCCCCACGTGCAGTTTGTATGAGGGAGCAAGGGTCAGACAGTTGGGAGTACTGAGCGCTGCTGGGCATTAGGGCATCACTTGCAGCCCTGCTTTGATTGGCTGCTGCAGGACAGTCCTACGTGAAAGTAAAAATCAAATGTTATTGGCACTGGCAAACTGAATGTGAAGAGATATAAACACTAAGGAGCTGATTTATCCAAGAACAGGGGACCTGCTTTGACTGCTTTCATTATACAAGGGCCGTTTGGGGGTCCAAGCCCCTAGGTTATTTAACGCAATACATAGGCTGATCCTAATCAAACATATATTGGTGGATTTAGGCCAAAAAATGGGCATTCTCGTCATATTCAAGTCGGGGGCACGTTTGAACCCTGTCTCTATGGCTCCTCATCCCTTACCCCAAGGTGGTGGGATAGTGTCCCCTGCAGCCTGACCCCTGTGATATTATATCTAATTCCTTTCTGAGGGGGATGGTTAGGCTTGGCCTAAGTTGCAAAAGGTTGGGTTACAAAGGACTGGTTTAGGGTGGGTGCGGATAATCCCACCAGAAATCTTAGTAAACAAATAGCAATTTAAATTTCAACCCCCAACAGCTGCAGATCAAGAGATTCATAATAAAACCCCAAATGACCTATATGGATTGTCTTTATCTTATGTATAATGTCACATATACAGAACCTACAGCGCCGTTACATACAGCACAAATATAAACAAATCTCAGCAGCTGTTATGAGAAAACTAGCGGTGAGGGAATATTTCAGCGGGCAATAGATTGGTTGTGAAATTCAGCGTTTCAGCACTGGCATTGTTTAGTGAATCTGCAGCTTGGCTAATGCAGCCACATACCAAGTACCAATCCAGCCATTCAAATAGTAAGAAACCATAGCAGGCACAGCCTCTCGCGCATGGCATGGCAGCTAGCATGTATGGGTGCCCTTGGTTTTGTGTGAGAGCTCAGGGATTCATTACAGCCGCACAGACAGCTGTTAGTAATGGCTGAATCTGGCTGGGCACCGCAGGCAAAAGGCATCTGTGTATGGGCCTTGCTCTCTTTATGTTGTTTTATTCTATATTACTATAATGATACCAGTGATTTATGTATGACTGCATGTAATTCAAATTTGTATGTATATTTCCTTCCATCAGTTCAATGCATAGGCGCTATGTCATGTCTGTTATGAAATGCATGAGGACAAGTACTGTGTCTGTCATAAAATAACAGGGGGACATTTACTGAGTCTGCCACGAAGTGTTTGGGGGCAAGTACTGTGTCTGTCATGAAATGTTTAGGGACAAGTACTTTGTCCATCCTAAAATGGCAGGGGGACATGTACTGTGGTCTGTCATTAAATAATAGGATAAGTACCGTGTCCATCATGAAATATTTGGGGGCAAGTACTTTGTCCGTCATGAAATGTTTGGGGCAAGTACTTTATCCGTCATAAAATGGCAGGGGGACATTTACTGTGTTTGTCATGAAATAACAGGGGGCAAGTACTGTGTCTTATAAAATGTTTGGGGGAAGGACTTTGTCCGTCACAAAATGGCAGAGGGACATGTACTTTGTCTGTCATGAAATATTTGGGGGCAAGTACTGTGTCTGTTGGCAGTGGAACAAATACTTTATCTGTCATGAAATAACAGGGGAAATACATGGGACAAGTACTGTGTCTGTCATTAATTGTTTGGGGACAAGTACTTTATCCGTCATAAAATGGCAGGGGGACATTTACTGTGTTTGTCATGAAATAACAGGGGGCAAGTACTGTGTCTTATAAAACGTTTGGGGGAAGGACTTTGTCCGTCACAAATGGCAGAGGGACATGTACTTCGTCTGTCATGAAATGTTTGGGGACAAGTACTGTGTCTGTCATGAAATAACAGGGGGACATGCAGTGTTTCTGTCATGAAATGTTTGGGGGGCTTGATCTGTGGGGGAATGTGCCCCGGGGCTGATCTGTGGGGGAATGTTCCACTGGGGGGTTTGATCTGTGGAGGAATGTGCCCCCAGGGGCTGGATCTGTGGGGAAATGTGCCACTGGGGGGTTGATCTGTGGGGGAATGTGCCCTTGGGGCTGGATCTGTGGGGGAATGTGCCCTTGGGGCTGGATCTGTGGGGGAATGTGCCCTTGGGGCTGGATCTGTGGGAATGTGCCCCGGGGGCTGGATCTGTGGGGAATGTGCCCTTGGGGCTGATCTGTGGGGAATTGCCCTTGGGGGCTGGATCTGTGGGGGGAATGTGCCCCCGGGGGCTGGATCTGTGGGGAATGTGACCCCGGGGGCTGGATCTGTGGGGGAATGTGACCCGGGGGCTGATCTGTGGGGGAAATGTGCCCCTGGGGGCTGGATCTGTGGGGTAATGTGCCCTTGGGGCTGGATCTGTGGGGGGAATGTGCCCCCGGGGGCTGGATCTGTGGGGGAATGTGCCCCCGGGGGCTGGATCTGTGGGGGGAATGTGCCCCCGGGGGCTGGATCTGTGGGGGGAATGTGCCCCCGGGGCTGGATCTGTGGGGGAATGTGCCCCGGGGCTGGATGTGCCCCCGGGGCTTAGATCTGTGGGGGGAATGTGCCACCGGGGGCTGGATCCGTGGGGGAATGTGCCCCTGGGGGCTGGATCTGTGGGGGGAATGTGCCCCCGGGGCTTAGATCTGTGGGGGAATGTGCCACCGGGCTTAGATCTGTGGGGGGAATGTGCCACCGGGGGCTGGATCTTGGGGGGAATGTGCCCCTGGGGGCTGGATCTGTGGGGGGAATGTGCCCCCGGGGGCTGGATCTGTGGGGGAATGTGCCCCGGGGGCTGGATCTGTGGGGGGAATGTGCCCCGGGGGTTGATCCGTGGGGGAATGTGCCACCGGGGGCTGGATCCGTGGGGGAATGTTCCCCCGGGGGCTGGATCTGTGGGGGGAATGTGCCCCCGGGGGCTGGATCTGTGGTCTGTATACCCGTGTATATACATGTAGGCAGGGTTAGTTTCAACCTACTGTTAATCTGGGGTTCTGTGTAACCAACCTGCCTATATACCCCCTGCTCTGCACTCTTTGCCCGTTATAGGCCTTTCTGGCAAGGTTCCTGGGTTTGCTCCTGTTCTGTCCCATTTGTGTATTTGGGTCTGAGCCCTGCCTGTATCCTGACTCCGAGTGAACTCTGCCTGGACTGACCCCTTGCCTGTGTGACTTCTGGATCCTGATTCTGTACTGCGCTCCTGTTCCGGTTTTGACCCGGCCTGCCTGACACCGACCCAGTAAGCTCCCCCAGTCCTTCTCTAATGATCTGGTACCCTTGCTTGCCCAGAACCTTTGCCTTGGTCCTCTCACTGTAAGACCTGGCAGCACCCGAGTAGCGGAGGGCTCCACCCGAAGCCAAAGGTGGCTGTTATAGGCAGAAGTGTGAGCCGTGACCGGGCCCTTGGCTATTGTTCTGGGTTTTGGGTTGCCGACGGCGACATTATAAGGGCCATGGATGCCAAGGAGGAAGCTGCTGTGCCGGCCGGGATTCTGCTGCTATTGGGCAAGTTCTTGCCAATTTGAGTGAGTGAGTTCTGTGGCTCAGGCCAACCTGCAACACACGCAGGGATTATTGCACCAGGGGAGCCCTCCTGCAGTTGCACCTCGGCACAGGCTCCCTCTCAAGGTATTACAATTTCGTGGGAAAGGGAACATTTCAGGAGCGTCATTAACCAGTGCAAGCTCTTATTCCAACTCCAGCCTGCTACGTTTTCTAATGGTGCCTTTAAGGTGGGGTTTATATTAACCCTTTTGCAGGGGAAAGCTTTTGCTTGGGTTGCACCTCTAATTGAGTACAATAGCCCTTTACTTTTTGAATTTGAGGGGTTTCTGACCAATATGGCTTCTCTTTTCAGTGACCCTAATCAAACTGCTGTTACATTTGCCCCAAGGGCAGGGGTCTGTAGCTGAGTATGCGATGGATTTCAAAATTCTAGTGGCTGACACCAAAATGGAATTCAGCTGCTCAGAGATTTTATAACTGGGCTTGCAGAGAGAGGATGAATTAGCCCGAGTTGATAGCCCAGTGAATTCTGGATGACTTTATTAAGTTCTGTATTGACATTGATTTGCGCCTTACTGAGAGACCGCAAGAGAAACTGAGAAACACTGTCTTTGCTAAATCTGTGGCTTCCCTTACCAACCCTGCCCCCAGCACCTATTCTGCTCCAAAAGAACCCATGCATTTAGGGTTGTTAGGGGCAGGGGCCCGGACGATCGCTGGAGGAAGTCGCTGGGGGAACTGGATGATGCTGGGGGAGCCGGAGGAGGTCGCTGGTGGGGGAGCCGGAGGAGGTCGCTGGTGAGGGATTCCGGAGGAGGTCGCTGGTGAGGGAATGGAGGAAGTCGCTGGGGGAGCCGCAGGAGGACGCTGGGGGAGCTATGCAGATGCAGTGGGAAGCTGGGGTAAATATCAAGAGTGGGGAGCTGCAGAAAGTCACTGGGGGGAGCTGGAGGATGCTGTGGGGGGTTAACTGAAGGATGCTGGCTATCAATGTTTAAGGGGGCTCTGGCTACCAATGTTTAAGGGGGCTCTGGCTACCAATGTTTAAGGGGGCTCTGGCTACCAATGTTTTAGGGGGCCCTGGCTACCCAATGTTTAAGGGGGCCTCTGGCTACCAATGTTTTAGGGGGCCCTTGCTACCAATGTCTGTGTTTCCTTTGTACTGATGGGAGGGGCCATTGGGGCAGGGTGTGGGAGGAGGGGGGCCCAGAAATGTTGTTGTGAGGGGCCCCATGATTTTTGATGGCAGCTGTGGTTAAGGGGTCCTCTTTCTGCAATGGAAAGAGTTCGCAGAAGGCAGAATATATATACAGGCCTGTACTGTGGGGGGTAATGGCCACTATGTGTGCTACCTGCCCAGTAAATGCAGAACATTTTCACTGTTTAAATGGAAAGCAAAGTCTTGTAGTTCTACATATTGTACATATTTCCCTGAGCTAGGATTTCTAAGCTCTGTGCCTGTAACATTGGCCTGGGGCAGTACTCTGTTTCAGTTAAAGCTTTATAGATTCGGGGCAGCAGGAATTTTCATGACACCAGTTTGCTGCTAAGATGTCTGCGCTACTGTTCCCCTCTCATCTCCTCTCAGACTCCTGTCCATTGATGGGGAAACCCCTTGGCGGGGAACTAGTTAATTGTGCAACCCTAAGATTACATATGCCACTGGATGCAGACTTTTCTGAAAAAATTTCTTTCCATCTTACCCAGTGTGCATCCATCGCTGTCATTTTAGGCTTTCCGTGGCTAAAACTCACAATCCAAGAATTGATTGGAGAACTGGGGAGATTCTAGAATGGGGTATTGCTTGTCCCTGCATTAATTACCCCTACTTTGGCTGCTGCAGTGCTTGAGGGGCTCCCACAATGCTATAGAGATTTTGCAGATGTGTTTTCAAAAAAAGCTGCTGAAACCTTCCCACCCCCATAGCCCCTATGATTGTCCTATAGAGCTGCTGCCAGGGACCTCACCTCCCAGAGGTAGAACGTACCCCCTTTCTCTGCCTGAAACTGAGGCAATGACGGAATATATAAAAGAAACCTAGAAAGGGGGCTTTATGAGACCTTCTAACCCCCCCCCCCGGCTGGAGCTGGGTTCTTATTTGTTGGTAAAAAGGATGGGGGTCTTCGTCCATGCATTGATTACAGGGGTCTTAATAAAAATTACGGTTAAGAACCGCTACCCCTTCCCTTAATTTCTGAATTATTTGATTAAGTTAAAGGTGCCAAAATCTTTTACCTAAACTATTTGGATAAGGGAGGGGGATGAGTGGGAGGCAGCTTTTAATACTCGGGATGGGCACTATGAATATTTGGTGATGCCATTTGGCCGTTGCAATGCCCCCGCTGTCTTCCAAGACTTTGTCAATGAAATTTCCATTATATTTTGGGCAAATTGATTGTAGTATATTTAGATGATATACTGATATTTTCATGTAACTTATTGGGACACATACGTCTAGCCCTTTCCAGAACAAGCTTTATGCTAAATTTGACCATGTACATTTGAGGTACACAGCATTCCTTTTCTAGGTTATATTATTTCTAAACATGGCCTAGAGATGGACCCTACCAAGGTGGAGGCTGTTTGCCTTGGCCTCAGCCCTGGACCCTCCGTGCTATTCAATGTTTTCTTGGCTTTGCTGTTGCAGACAATTTATTAAAGGATTCTCCACTTTGGTAGCACCCATTGTTGCACTTCTAACATTTAGCCAGAAGCCGCTGTGTTTTGAACAATTGAAAAGAGCTTTTGCTTCTGCTCCTGTGCTTTGCCATCCTGATACATCTCTCCCCTTTGTAGTAGAAGTCCATGCCTCTGAAATAGGTGCTGTTCTCTCTCAGCGGCACCCAGTTACTAACAAAATGAATCCCTGTGCTTACTTTTCTCGCAAACTTTCTCCCACAGAGGCTGTGACATAGGGAACCGGGAATTGCTAGCCATCAAGTTGGCCCTTGAGGAATGGAGGCATCTGCAAACACCTTAACCCATATCCCCCAACTGTCCCGCTTTTTCGCGGGACAGTCCCGGTTTTTAGAGCGCATCCCGCTTTCCCGGATAGTTCAATGAATGTCCCGCATTTCCATAATAGATTACGGAAAAACGGGACATTCATTGAACTATCCAGCAGAGTGGGATGCCTGGCTGGAGCAGGGTGCTCTGGCTTCTTATGCTGCTTTGCTTCTTATGCCGCTCCTTGTGCAGCGCAACAGGCCCTTTTATAAGGTTGCGCCCCTGGGTACGTGTGACATCATTACGCATGGGGGCGCAACCTTATAAAAGGGCCTGAGCGCCTATGGTGGGTACTGTGTATGGGGGCATTGTGTGTGGGGGGTACGGTCTATGGGGGCATTGTGTGGGGGTACTTTCCATGGGGGGGCATTGTCTTTGGGGCACTTTTTATGGGGGCACTGTGTATGGGGGGTACTGTCTATGGGGGGGTACTGTCTTTGGGGCACTGTGTATAGGGGTACTGGTGTACGGGGGCACTTTCAATGGGGGTACTATGGGGGCAATGGGGGGCACTGTGTATGGGGGGTTACTGTTTATTGGGCCCTTGGGGGCACTGTGTATGGGGGGCAAAGCTGGTACATAGTTATAACTCACTTATAACTGACTGCCTTCTCTCTATTTTATATGTAGGAGTTGCTATAGGAGTTTTATATTGTAATACAGTATGTGGGTATAGCACATTTGCATCTGATCCCACCATTTCAACTATATATATATTTTTTTTTAATCATGTGTGGCAATTGGGGCGTGGTCACAAAAGTTGGCGTGGTTAAAATTTGCCACGCTACATGCGCCAAATCTTTTTATCGCTCTTTTCATTTTTCAAATGTTGGGAGGTATGCCTTAACCCACGGCCGGCTAGGTGGGCATTGTTTATTTCCAGATTTAATTTCATCATGACATGTAGGCCTGAGCCAGAAACCTAAGGCTGTTTTAATCTCTTCCTGTACCTAAAGAGCCTTGGACACATTTATCTATGGATTTTATTGTTGATTTATCTCCTTCCCAGGGAAATACTGTTATCTGCATGGTGGTAGAAAGGTTTAGCAAAATGGCTCATTTTATTTCACTGTCTTAGTTGCCAAACGAGCGGATCTTCTTCCAATATCCCCACCTACGGGTGGGCGATATGGGGCAAAATTTAGGCTATTCGGTCAAAATTATAAAGACAGTAATGGGTGCAGCCAGTTTGGGGATCGCATCAATGAGCCGATGTGGTCCCCGATCCGACTAAATTTTTTAACCTGCCTGATCGATAGCTGGCCGATTTCAGGCCAGATGTCTATCTGGCAGACCCATTGTTGCTGCCCCTACAGGGGCCGATAAGCTGCCGAAATGGTCTAAGGGGCCGATATCGGCAGCTACAATCAGCCCGTGTATGGCAGCCTTTAAACACATCTTCAAGCTATATGGTGTACCCTCTCATATCGTATCTGATAGAGGGACACAATTTGTGTCCAAATTCTGGAAAGCCTTTTGTGCTCTTCTTGGTATTGGGTTGTCATTCTCTACAGCTTATCACCCTCAGACTCCGAGAGAGAGAACAAACCAAGACCTTGAGCAATTTCTTTGTTGTTATGTATCAGACAATCAGTCTAAATGGGCTGAGTTGGTACCCTGGGCGGAGTTTGCACACAATAATGCCCCTCACTCCTCTACAGGTATGTCTCCCTTTTTCACTGTTTATGGAAAGCACCCAAAAGCTTTTTCCCATTGCCCATTTCCCTCTGATGTTCCAGCTGCTGATAAGTCTTTCCAAGATATGGCTGATATATGGCAACGAGTACAATCCAATCTTACATCTGCAGGTGTCTGTCACAAAAAGTGCCTACTTATCAAGCGGGAGTTAAGGTATGGCTCTCTACTAAGAATATTCAACTGTGAGTGCCTTCTGCCAAAACTAGGGTCTAGGTTTATTGGTCCATACAAAGTACTTGAAGCCCTGTAAATGTTCGATTAGAGTTGCCAGCTAATCTCAAGATTTCTAATGTATTTCATGTCTCCCTGTTAAAGCCTGCTCGAGACGTCCGTCAGTCTACTAACCCCCCTCCTGTTTTGGTAGAAGGGCAACCAGACTATGAAATCTCTAAGTTGGTTGATTCCCGAATCTCCCGGGGTAAGCTTCAGTATTTGGTGCATTGGAAAGGCTATGCCCAGAAGAAAGATCTTGGGTTTTTCCTTCAGACATTTATACCTATTGCCTTAAAAAACAATTCCACATTACCAATCCTGGGAAGCCTGGGCCTAGGGGTCCAGTGGCCCCTTCATGAGATGGGGGGTAGTGTAACATCCTGCCTGGAATTGAACTGGTGACCTGCAGGCATCTGGGCAGTATCATTACCACTGCTCTATATGAGCTGACAGATCCTGGTTCCCTGCTATGTAACCCGTGTATATACATGTAGGCAGGGTTAGTTGTGTATTTGGGTCTGAGCCCTGCCGGTATCCTGACTCCGAGTGAACTCCGCCTGGACTGACCCCTTGCCTGTGTGACTTCTGGATCCTGATTCTGTACTGCGCTCCTGTTCCGGTTCTGACCCGGCCTGCCTGACACCGACCCAGTAAGCTCCTCCAGTCCTTTTCTAACGATCTGGTACCCTTGCTTGCCCAGAACCTTTGCCTTGGTCCTCTCACTGTAAGAACCTGGCGGCACCCGAGTAGCGGAGGGCTCCACCCGAAGCCAAAGGTGGCTGTTATAGGCAGAAGCGTGAGCCGTGACCGGGCCCTTGGCTATTGTTCTGGGTTTTGGGTTACCGATCGTGACAGCAGCTCACACACAAAATAGATTTTTCTTTGTCATTAAGCAAGACGCACTGGTATCCAATCTACATCCGGCTAATGTCATTGTTTACAAATGCTGTATATTTAGATAATTCGGACATGGTCACTAAGACACACGCACACAGGTATTGGACAATAGTAATAAAACATATATTCATAGATAGATAAAAGAGGAATAATTATACAGCGGATAAAGCTAAAAGGCGGTTCAATATCAGACCTAAGTCCAAGATTTTCGTTAAGTCCACGTGGGGACACTGCCCAGATGGTATAACCTGCAGGCTTCCGGTTCATGTAAGGCAAGGTGACTATTATATATAATAAATAATCGCCATGTCCAGCTCAAACATCAACTCGCCAAAAGTAGAACGCGCTCCAGGTCCATTTACTTGTTTTAAGCAACTTCTCTATTGCCTTATGGTCTTGGAGCACAAAACGCGTAAGGCAATAGAGATGTTGCTTAAATAAAGTAAATTGTTTTTTAAATTATTATTACGGTGACCTTTGTGGTTTTTCTCCTGTTTTGATGTTGAGGGACAAGGCCACGATTGCTTCATTTTGGGAAAATTGGAATTCTTTCGCCATACGGTGAAATGCGAGTAAACCATTGCCGGTATTCTAAAGTTTCTTGCCCTATTTTGGCCCAGTTTCCAAACAAGAGAATCTTTCCCCTTAGATATGAGATTCATCTGATTGGATCATGTTGATGGGATGCGGCCATTGCGCCATGGACTGGATGAACAAGGCAATGCACTCTTTGCCCCGATAGGATCTTTAAACTTTCCTAATCCACATCTGCCTCATGTATGTGGAGCCCCATACACAGACCAATAATCTGCTGATTGCAGTCCGTTGGCAGATTTTATCAGCACTTTAAGGGCTGATCTGTGGCTCCCAATCTTTCATTCAAGGAGTAATAGTCTTGCCCACATAGTACAGGCCACATGGGCATGGCACAATATACACCACGTATGTGGCGGTGCATGTAAGTTTGTGTTGGATGTTACACAGTTTGCCTGTGTGGGGGAGATGGACAATCTGTCCCCTATGAGCATGGGCCTACAGATACCGTTCAGGCAGCTACAGCACGTCCGTTTTCATTATGCTGTAAGCCGATTGGCCTGTCCCCTATTGTAAAATCTCATGTTTTCCTCCATTGTACTGGTGTTTTATCTGGGTCACTGTTAATACATGGGCTGAAACACTGGGAGTAGGGCGATACCTCTGATAGTGGCTGGGCACCGGCAGCATGTTGATATTATGATCCATGGGTTTCCCAAATAAGTTTCGCTCACCCCCATCTGCGTTTTAAAATTTTGAAAGGTCAGGAAACTCAATACAAAAACAGTCGCTGTTAATCAATTGAACAGGGATGTCCACATTATTCTTGTGTTTTAAAAAAATCCAGTAACCGATTCATCTGTCACCCTCCCAAATAGCAGTCTGTGCACTGAAAGTATAAGATATATTATCAGAAGCCTTGCTTATAATAATTAAGTTGGCAAAGAGGGCAGCGGGACAAATTGGGACTGATATATATATATATTTATATTCTGACATATGGGATTAGGTACAATTAATGTTACTAGCCGTGGGTCCATATTGGCCTAAATTAACTCACAACATAGTACCGGCAACATCCAAAGATCCATTCTGGCCCCATACAGGAACATTTTACAAAAAGAAGCCTACTTGGCCCCAAGGATAAACTCTACTAACATATAAAGGCTGCCATTTTTGGCACCACCATTAGCTGCTGCCTTGGCCATTCCAGTACTGCCCATATATAGGGCCCAAATGACAGCCTTGCCCAACTGATATCCAACAGGGGAATGGGCAGTTCAGAAGTTCCAGTAGGTCAGCGGCTCATAGGCCTGTTGATGCAGTCCCCTCTCGAGGATCTACACAAACCCCTATTATGACCATACTGCCAGTTTGGTATAGAGTTGCCAGCTGGCTGGTGTATTGGCCCAGCTGCCACGGTATTCGATGCCAAGTGCCATTGGCAGTACAGATCACAGATCCCACTGGAGTCAGATTTAGGTAGGGGGAAAGTTTTTGTAGGAGAGGTTGGCAACCTTATTTGAGGTGACGCTCCACTTGGTTTAAACACAGTCTCACCTATTATGTCCCATAACAAAACAGTGCCTGGAGATCCGTGTACTCCAGAGATGATTTTAATTAAAGGATAAATCTTTTTACCTGCCCGATCGATATCTGGCCAATTTCAGGCCAGATTATCGTTTGAGCATTGCCCGTCTTTCCTGCCCCTACATGGGCCGATAAGCTGCCGAATCTGTCTAAGGTACCAATATCGGCAGCTTACAGTCGGCCCGTGTATGGGGACCTTTAGTTATATAAATGATCACAAACACCTGTTATTGAATGTTTCTAATTCAGTTATTGCTGGGGCCAAAGGCCTTTATGTTTGAGAAAGCTTAATTCCATATCGTGTTTAATTCATCCATGCAAGCCATTCTGCCATTTTGCTAAATTAGACAAAGATTCACCCCCAACCCATCCACTGCTTATGTTATTTGTGTTTCATGTGAGTTGCTTAACCACTAGCAGGTTCTAGAGCAGTCTAGAACATAAGGGGCAACAGGTAGATTTTCATGGGTGGATCTTGGTTATCCATTGAGTTGCGACTGGGTTAGCATTCTGACACTATGTACAATACTTAGAGAGAGTTTAAATACCCAGAACATCAAATCATACTGGGCTGATTAACTGGGGATTTCTAGGCACGCATACAGGAGCAGAGAGTTGCATAACTCGTGTAGTGTGCAGTTAGTGATGAGGATATACAATGTGGTTTGTCTTGAAGTTGCTGGGCTTAGATACTCCTCGTGTTTGTTCCAAAGCAATTAGGCTTGTTCCTCTGGGTGGGACACAGACGCAGTGGTGAGGAAAAGAAGCTCAGCCTAAAGGACTGATTTGGAAATTAAAGCTTATCCTTTCTCCCTAGATACCTAACAGCCCATTAGGCGTAAGTATTGGACCGAACACTTGGGGCCTGATCCTTCGACTCAATGCAGTTGAAAGGGAACCCTGTGTGTAGTTTGCTGGCTCTTGGGTGTGTGGGCAGTAAAGCTTGGTGGTTTTCCATACAAAAGCCTGTTCGTGGGAAATTTAATGGAAATTGCAGAAATGTTTCTACGCGAAACCCAGTGTCGTCGCTGGGTTTCCTTTGATTGCTGAAGCCTGAAGGTGGTTGGTGCTTTAAGAAGGAGGTCTTGAAGCAAAATACATTTGAATTTATTCGCTTCGCCAATAAATTTGAATTGCCGAAAAAATTAGCGAAATGGCGAAATGTTTGCGTAGAAAAAGTGTCACCCGTGACTATTCTGTTGACACTGCGACAATTTTTGGACGCGCTTCAAATTTTTCCGCGAATCCATGCCTGGTGAAACATTTTGCCCATCACTAGTTATTATATTTTCACCTTGGCAAAGTTATGTGTAATTGCCCCAGCTACAGTAAGTGCACTTGTTTTGGGACTGGCAGTTGTGAGGATAGAAACTCACTGGGAATCAATTCACCCTTGGGAGTTACTACAGTTGGGCTCCAATATTACTTACCCAGGGGTTCGCTCATCACTAATAATAACCTTCCACAAGTGTATCTGCTGCTGTAAACAGGGAGGAACCAAGAAAGAGAGCGTGCCAGCTACATGGGCATCGGAAAAGTCTATTCTTCAGCCAAGAAATAGTTGGTGAGTTTTCATTCATATTCATACAGTTTGTACAACGGGATTGGATCAATGAATGAAATGAGGGTCTCACAATCCTTGATGAATACATATGAATATGGAAGATGAAAGGAAAGAGTAAAGAAGAAAAGACTGAACAACATGTCATATTGGATATTACAGTTAGTCTGAATAATGACGTCTTTGTATAGATGATCAGTACAGGCGGTCAGTTCTTATACGTTCATAGATAAATGTATAGACAACTGGACATTGTTACAGATATTTGTGCTAATAAACTATTTCCCAACTTATGGAGTGTGCTGTGGTTCCCCGGGGGGAAGGGAATGGGGAGGCAGGAGGGGGATGTAGGGGTAAGAGGGGGCTGACTCTCATTTATGGTAGTAAAGGTCCCCATACACGGCCGATCCGCTCTCTTGGCGAGATCACCAAGTGAGCGGATCTTCCCCCGATATCCCCACCTATGGGTGGGCGATATCAGGGAGCTTGAAGTTAAAAAAAATAATAATCCGATGGGCCAAACGACTGGATTATTTAAGCGGCAATGGGGCAGTCGGTTCGGGGACCACATCAACAAGCCGATGCGGTCCCCGATCCAACTGGATTTTCTAACCTGGGCGATCGATATCTGGCCAATTTCAGGGCAGATATCGGTCGGCCAGGCCGCTCGGTTCTGCCCCTACACGGGCCAATAAGCTGCCAAGTCTGTCCAAGGGACCGATATCGGCAGCTTCTATCGGCACGTGTATGGGGGCCTTAATGCAGGTAAGTGTTCAGTTAGTCAAGGCGTCCATACTTTGCCAAATTTTTGGGGACATCCTCTGCTTAGGTATGTCAGGGGGTATAGGGGGACTGAGCTGTTAATTAGGTCAATGTATTGTCTTTAATTGGGGGGTTGTTCTGATTTCCATTTAAGAGTAATTAATCTCTTGGCTTGTATAAAGAGAAAGCACAATAGTGTTCTTTCAGCCAGGGCGGGAGTTCTGTCCTTCCACTTGATTTAGAAACAGTAAAGTTAGGTCTAGAGGTATTATGAGTGCCAGTAAATGGCTGGTTTCTCCAATTATTTTGGATCAACACCTTTTAATTGGAGGACATTCCCACATCATGTGTATATAGTCGCCGGGATTGCGAGCAATTTGGGCAAATGTCGGGGATTTTGAGTTGATTCGGTGAAGTCTATGGGGGGTTAGATAGGTTCAGTGTAAAAATCTGAATTGGATCATCTTATCTTTGGAGCTCATTAGGGTTGTGTTATAGGTTTCTAAAATTTCTGTCGCACATTGTCAGGTGATATCTTTCTACCATTTGTATGAATTCATATGTTACCTAAGTGGAATCCTGCTGAACACCCCCTCTGTTTATTAATATTTGCTTTATACATCACAGCCAGAACTCCACGTCATTCCCATTTTAAACTCTTATTCGTGTTGGCCATAATGAATGAGATGTACGTGTCCAACTTAATAACATCTTCCGTGAGGAGCGCTTCAGGGGGAATGTGTTCCATGCCGTGCCGAGAAGGAACATTATGGAACAGAAGGATTGCAAAATGGCTTTTGAAATTAACTTTAGTATACTCGTTACAGCAAAGTGTGACTTCTTGGAGATATCACATTTCATGGGTGGTTTATTGGTGTGGCACTCCAGATGTTATTGGGAGTTACAGTCGCCTCACTTGAAGATCAGTTCATTTTGGTAAGGTCATCAAAGGAGCGTCTCTGTGCCAATATGACCTGGCTGACCAGATTGTTGGTCAAGAGACCATCATTTTTGACCCCACAGATAAGTTGCTGACTCATCAGGGTAGTTTGGGGTTGGTAGCCACTGTCAATGTATCAACAGAGTTCACTTTTCTTTAGGTTCAATGCCATCTCGGTGCATATATTAAGGTAGGGTAGGGAACCTATGCCCGCGAGCCAGATGTCGCGTCTTTTTGATGGCCTGCACTGCTGCTCGCTGCCAAACTTTAATAAAAAAAAAACGGGGGCGGGTCGTGACTGTGCTCGCGGATAGAAGACGTTTCTAAGCTTAGAACAGTTTTCCATCCGCCGAGCATGGCCACTCCCTCCGCCGCATCTGCATCCTTACTGGGTTGCAACTGAACCAGGGAACTGAGAGGAATTGGAGGCAGAAACCTGGACAGTTCGCGCTTGAATGAAAATAAAAGGTGGCCATATTGTTCTTGTGGGCAACAAAGAGAAGCCAACTGTACATACTGTGCTAGGTAACTCTAGTAATACCGCTAACAAGTCCATATTGAACAGCTAAGATGAACCATCCTATCCTTGCCCCCAGCATCCGCTGGCAACGGGCTGAAGGCATCGTCCTCCACAGGTTAGCCCGCAAATCAAGGCCTCGTTCGCCTAGCTCCCATTGGCCTTGTATGGCTCCGAGAATAACATTTAAATATATGTGTGTTTGGCTTCTCAGCCAAAAATGTTCCCGCCCCTGTATTTAAGGGATCTTCCACACAAAGAAAAAAAAAGCTTTCTAATCATTTGCAGCTTGAGATGCACAGGGTGGAAGAGAGTTCATACTGGTTTAGGATTTATATCTCCATATTCCATTACATTTGTAGCTTTGGCCAGTGGCAACAGATGATGCAATTGAATTCATTCAGTATGAATCTGCTCCTAGCAATGAGCGCAATGGCTCTTGTCTCTGAGGCAATGTAGTGCATTAGAATAGTAACTACTTCTCTGCACCGAAGCACAAAATAGCATTCTTACAAAATGAAACAATCAGTTTGGAACTCAAAAAGGTTCAGTGATAAACTGGAACTGGTAACTGAATGTAAAATCTACAAAAGCCTTGTTTTCTTGACACCCACTGAAGATGGAAATACGAGGCGTCTGTCTCTAATTTGTGCTGCTAGTTCGAAAGTAAGAGAACACAAGGATATAAAGGGAGCGTTACCAATATAAGGAACAAATCAAGATCCAAGACGAAGGTACATTAGGGAACATGGGGAGGGAGGAGTGACAATGGCGTAACTATTGGTTATAGAGAGAATACAAACAATATGGGAAGACCGCCCAACAGGGGGTGGGCAGGGAAGGAAGACAGATAATGGAAGAAGAAGAAGTGTCAGGTAAAATACAGGACAGAGATTGTCCTGCAGCTTCCAGACATCTGTTTCTGGACTCTCTCATAATGTTCTTCTGCTGCTCTTCCTGATTGGAAAAATTCCCCAAGGCTGCAGCCTTAAGTAATCTGGGTTCTTCTGGTTTCATGAGAGGGAGAAATTTGGTGAGTGAAGATATTGGCAATACAAAAGCTATAAATAACCTGTAAATTTATATTATAAAGGCTGCTAACTCTTAGCATTACAGTAGAGATTATCATAGTCCTAAACGCTGTGCTTATATTCACGAATCTCAGTGACTGCTATTTTCATTTATCATAGGTGGTAATTACCTTATATATACATTAGTGATATCGATTTCTGTAATCCACCTGCCCTGTGCCTTATGGGATCGAAATCCTCAGTGACTGCTAATATCCTAATTCATTTACATGGGGACATTATCCTTATAATACAAGTGATACTCCCAGAGTCTCCTTATAACGCGTTTGCCTTTAATATAGGTCAAGAACCCTTCTGTCGTTCTTCTAATTATTTCCTATATTTTTATAGAAGAGGTTACACTGGTCATGCTTACGAGTGGGTTACTTACGCCTGTGCTTCTGAGTTATTTTACTGTGTTTTAGGTGTTTGAAAACTTGGAAATTAGTACAGTAGGTATCGATCATTACTACGGTGTGTATGCCTGTCTGAATTGAGGGCTGGTAGAAAGATAAGGAATGAATCCAGAAAGGTAAAGCACGGATGGATAAATGTGGAATATAATGAAGGTATTGCTGTTCCACGGTATATATACTGTTGGCCGCCGCGGAGGTTATTATCCTCACTGAGAGAGCATGTGTCATGTCTGGAGCACGAGAGAATCTGACTCTTACAACTACCTACAGAAGAGAGACGAGACAAAACTGTACCACAATCCTAACAGAGGCCACTCAGATACAATTTCTCCTTTCAGGTACTTTGGCACAAGCTAGACACCCTAGCTTCTCATTCTTACCCCACCCCAACCTCCCTTAATATCCATTATATTACTTCCTTCTCTAGACTCCTCACCAGCAGGCGGCACGGAGGAAGTGGCCACTATTCATATATATATGTATGGGAAAAACCACAGAAATAATGAAGTAAAGCAAATCTTAACTGCAGGTGTTGCTGTGTCCAACATCATAACCATCAGTCAACCCATTTACAAGCCAGGTCAAACAGTGAGCAAGGGGGATCTGAGTGCAGAAGCCAGGGCACCAATCAAGGGATTCCTTACCACAATGATGCTGAGTGATATTCTCAAGGAGGAACTACAAGGAAAGTTTAACAGTCCACGAGGAGGTTTTCTGGAAGCAGATCTAGGCACAACATGAAGAAGGTAGAGAAATGTGATAGAATTTACTCTAAGGGAATGTCACAAGCGAAGAATTGTGGGAGAAAGCACTAGATCTAGGGTCACAAGTATCAAGATAGATGGAAATTTGATAGGGGGATTAGGGATTACTCAAGGGAACTAACATAGTCCGAGGGGAATTTGGGAAGCAAATTAGGTACTAGATTCTAGGGGCTACACATGAAGCATAGATGGGGGAAATGGGTGAAATGGGGAGAATGAGGAATTCCAAGGAAAAACATAGTCCACCGGAGGGGAGAAATTTTGTTGGAAGAAGGGTACTAGATTAGGGGCACAATATCAAGATAGGATGGGAATGTGTAGGGGAGATGATTTGGAATTTCTCAAGGGAACTAGCAAGTCCACCTGAGGGTAAATTCGTGAAAGCAAAGCACTAGAATCCTAGGGCACAACTGAAGATAGATGGGAATGTGATGGGAGAGAGGGGAATTCTTAAGGAACTACATAGTCCACGAGGGAGAATTTGTTGGAAGCAAAAAGGGTGACCTAGAGTTTAGGGGGCGAATATCAAAGATACGATGGGGAAATGTGATGGGGAAGAAGGAATTCCAGGATATTTAACGATAGTGTTTCTACGAGGGAAATTTGTGGAATAGCAAAAGGGCTACCTAGATTAGGGCTGATCAAACATTGAAGATATGATGGGGAAATGATGGGGAGATGGCAGGAATTCCTAAGACTAACATAATCCACGAGGGTAGAATTTGTGGGAACAAAAGCACTAATAACGACTGCTGGGTTTGGGTCAATCTCTCTGTTTGTTGCAGTGTAATTTGATATCCTAAGCTTTGACAGGGAATTTCCGCGCTGTAAATGACCAAGGTAAGGAGCTATGGAGATGGTAAATGGTGAAAAATTGATGTCTTTTATCATATGTATAATGCACCTTATTTTCTTCTTTATTTCTTTTTAAACTTCTCTAATTGGTCTCTGAAACCGCATGTTTATTGATATGGACAGGTCCATTTGTTCGAGCTAAAGGGTAATATTATAGAATGTATGTTTTTGATATAATAAGTTCCTTTAAAAATATGGGTGATTACTGCTTTTTTTTCTTTGTTTGTTGAGTGATCCTAAAGGGAACTAATGGGCAGGTCAATTTACCTCATTTAACCCACATCAAGGTCTTCATAGACCGTCCCTCTCATCTGGCCGCCAGAGGCAGCTCAAGGGAATATCGAGTATCATACCCCATGGTATCTAGAAATTCATGTGTTGGAGTTCATAGTCGTGATTCCATCTACTTATAACCATTCATATAATGCAGAGGAAGAGGGTATGGCATGTTTTCTGCTCCAACACACTAAAAGTACGGCTGGAATATGTGCATTGTTTCCAATAAGTGTTGAAACTTTGGGTCAAAGAATGGAAGCTCTAGTATGGGTTCTCAGAACTTTCTGAAACTAAGGGCCGTATCAAGGGCTCAGGACTGTAGGTTGGCAGGACCTGGCGCATCTAACCACACTGCCCCTCCCTTAGGCAAACTGTGCATTCACTCTCGGCCCTTCCGCGTCTGCCATCTAAAGCTGTGGCAGGCTGGTCATTTACTCCCCCGGCCTCGTATTATACAGCTGAGTACTCTATCCTTTGCTCAGTTCTCCCATCCCTCTGTCCGCCTCCTCTTAGCCCGCCGTCCGCTGTGTCCTCTCTCCGCAGCCAGGGGTAGGGGCAGGGGCCGGGGGGTGATTGTTATTCCCTCTGGGGGGCCGTCATTTGGGGACCGTCTCTAGTATATTAACGCATAACTATTGTGTGACCTTTTTCCAACCAGGAGGCTCACCTGGTGATTGTAAAGATAAAGGTGAAATGTTAACTTCAATGAGCTCATTTTTTCGACAAAATAAAAAAAAAAAGTCAGTAATCTAGTCGATAATCCAACTAGACTTTCTGAGTTTTTTTTTGAAAATTAGGTTTCCACAAAAGATAATCAAGTGAATCTGAAGAAGCCAGTGAATGAGGGCGTAGAACGTTTCCAAAAAACTTCTTCAGTGCTTTAATGACTCTATTCTACTAATACTGTATATTAGCCCGATTGAACGTAGAATCTATAACACTTACCAACTGTTCCCGTTTCACGAAAGCGATATTCCTAAATGAAGTTTTGTTGGCTTCCTTTTCCGTGGTGATCTTTGATTAAGAGTTCCAAGTCTGAAGTTGCGGGCCAGGTAAATGTGAAGTCCTGTGTTGTAGAGGATATCTGTAGGGTTGTGTCCTGTGTGGAAGGCTTCTGACGTCAGGGTATTATGAACATGGAACGTTTCCTCCTTCCATAATAAGGTTTACATGAAACGCACACAAGGTGCCTTACATAGTGCTACTCAATGCAGGGTCCTCCAGCCCACATATTGCAACTAAATAACTGATACTGGTTGGTAAACCCCTGGGTTCTGCCATGTTTTATTAATGGGGTATGATAGGCCACAGTGTATTATGGTGTCCTATTATTATCTGATTTCTTACATTGCATTTTTCCTCTCTTATGTCTCATTGACTGTCTAACAGGCACACTTATTGGGAAACCAGTCGTTCGGGTAATTATTAGCGTTTAAGCTTGCCTGCGGTGTGGTGAATATATTACTGGGGCTTACGCAGCCCTAAAATATTGCATTGTATATCAATGTGCAGAATGATGGTACTGCATGTCAGGCATATATGTTGCTACACTAGGCATGTATGGATTCGTATAGGACCGTTATTCAAAATGCCGGACCTCAAGGGTATGCGCATGATAAGGATTCAATTATATCTTAGTTTGGAAATACATGGTTACTGTTTTTATTATTACAGAGAAAAGGGAATCATTAACCATGGAAAAAAACCTAGGGCTGTTCTGCCCAAGTAAGGGTAATTAATAATTCTTATTGGGAGATCAAGTACAAAAGGTTGTTTTATTATTACAGGAAAAGGAATCATAACCATTAATAATCTCATATAGGTGTTCTGCCGTCCTAATATAGGGGTAATTTATCTTAGTTGGATTCAGTACAGGTACTGGTTTTTATTATTTACAGAGAAAAGGCAATCATTTACTGCAACAATCGGGCTGTGTTGCCCAATAGGGGTATTATATTCTTAGTGGGATAATAGCAGGTATTGTTTTTATTAAAGAGAAGGGAATCAATTTATCCATTAAATAAACCCAATAGGGCTGTTCTGCCCAATATAGGGGTAATTATATGTCTTAGTTGGACAAGTACTAGGTAACGTTTTATTATTCACAGAGAAAAGGGTATCAATTTAACCATTTAATTAACCCAATAGGGCTGTTCGCTGTCCCAATCAGGTAATTATATCTTAGTTGGATCAAGTCATGGTATTATTGTTTATTTATACAATAGAGAAAAAGGTAATTCATTTTAACCATTAAATACCCAATAGGGCTTTCTGCACACTCAAGGGTAATTATATCTTAGTTTGGAATCAAGTTACAGGTAACTGGTTTATTATTAAGAGAAATAGAATAAATATTCAAATCTACAGTTATTAGATTAAATATAGAGTTCCTAATGGGAGACGGGCTTCGTATTTCAGACTTTCTGAATAACGGGTTTCCGGATAATGGATCCCATACCTGTAATTGGCTATTGTGGCAAACTCTCCCACACCCATTAACACTCTGGAAGCATTGTCATATCATATGAGTGTGAGTGTGTTTGTGAGTGAGTATGTGTGTAGGGAAAATTTTCACTTCATTCAATAAGTTTTGTTCCAGTAGGAACTGAGTAAAAAGTAGTTTCAAATTTTAATAATCTCTCTATTTAGGAAAAAATTAATTTGGGACGAGGTTTTTCTCTTTCATTTTTGCCACATGACAATTTACCTCGCAGCATTTTTTTTAATGGATAAAACGCCATTAAACTTGCCGAAATGTTATCACAGTATCCAATTAGCAGTAGCATATACAGAAACAACCAATGCTGTGGGTTACACCCAGTACAGATTTTGTAAATTGTGTTACATTGGCCCACGTGGTGCCATCCAGGGAAGATATTATCTCTTCCAAATAAACCACATCAACCATTCACAGGGCTTCCTTGTACCATCTATGGACCATTGACCGTTATTTGAGTAGAACAATGAATGGATCTGGATGTCTCACATTAGACCTATGTCTTTTCTTTTCCAAGACTGAAAAAATGGCTGCAGGACATGGGAGATACTTACAGATTCCTTCGAGCTTTACGTTCCTACAACTACGAGGCTAACTTCGAAGCCTCGGCTTTTCTTGTAGGTACGTGACAGGTAAGAACGGACCATACAGCCCTGGAACATAACCTTCAGAATCTTTACATATCTCTATCCACCTTGCCTTCTCCGTCTTTGTGCTAATAGATATTGTATAGTAGACGCATTGGTATAACAATATGTAATATACATGCAGTGAAGGTCAGTTGGTGAAGGTTGCTAAACCATGAGAAGAGTTTAGTTTATCTTCTAAAGCAATATAGAAACGACAAACTACGGGTCCAGTTAGCAGCTTGGTTGTGTCTTGTGGGGGTTCAAAGGTTGACTTTAAGGACAAATTAGAGTTCACATAGAAGAAGAGAAAAGAATGACAGGATTTATAAGGATGGGTCAGTCCCACATACGTTTTAATTGGCTGCACTCAACACAGTGTTTTTGGAAGCATTTTGGTCCCTTTTACTTCTTTAGACATAGCAGCCATTTTGGGCAATCACAGAAAACACATGGCACCCACGAAGTCTGTGTGGCCCCTGTGTGTGGAAGACAGCCGTCATGAAGGCTGAACAATAAAACAATGACATATCATTGTAAAACCCATAGGGGGGGAACTCACAAAGGTGCAACGGAGACATTTTTTGAGTAAAAGTGTGTGGAAAACTGGTGGAAAAAACTTTCTCCATATTCACAAACAGAAATCCCACCTAAATTCCAACTCAACCGCCATGTTTCAGTTTGTGGTGAAAGAAAGACAGTTTACAGACACTTTTGTAGTTTGTCTTTTAGACAATATCTTCCAGACATTTTTAAATGGAGTAAAGCTCAGTGTAACGCCTGTCAGATAAATTCTGAGTCTCTTCGGTTTTTGTTTCATCCCCAGTCCTCCCATTTCCCACCTCTGGTAGGGGCCCCATTGGGGGGTCATTAACGTATTAATGGGATTAGCCTTATTAACATTTTAAAGTAAAAACCGATTAAACAAAAAATTCATTATATTTATATATAAAAAAGTTTTTAACCTCACATTTGCATTGGTATGATAGCTTTAGCTTAATGAATGAGGCAATAATAACATTTTGTAATACATTTTTATTTAAAGGAAAAGTAAAGCTCCCAGGCAAACATTTTTAGTTTTAGCAGCAGTGCCCCTCTTTAGGTTTTAACTATTTTATTGGGGTATTTCAGTTATAAAACACAATAGAGAAAAAGAAAAAGAAAGGTATAAACAATCCACTTCTACAGTATAGCATCACTATTTCAGTATAATACATTCACAGTATTTGTCTTCTTCTGGTCTTTTATCACTTTCTGTGGCAGTGCCGCTCTTTAATCACTTCACTGACATTTTGCCCCAACGTATCTGTGCCCCATAGCATGTCCAGAACTACAGAGCTGCTTAACACATTGCCCCCCACCTGTTCCCAGCACAACATTTGGGGATTCAGCAAACGAGCCCAGCACACTTGGCACCCAAACTGGATATGGGGTACGGGGTTGGACTGCGCCAACAGGGCACTGGATAAAACGACAGTGGAGGGAAGTAGTGCGGGGGTGGCCCTTCATCCACTTTTCCATGAAGAAGGTATTTAGACCCAAATAAATCTTGTTACAGAAGTGGAATAAACACAGAAATTATAAGAAACATTAGAAATGCCCAGCTTGTCCTAAAAAAATGATGTATAGTTTTCCCTGGCAAACTAAATTACTGCCTCAAGAAATGCCCCAAGTGAATTCATGACAATGGCAATGAAAGGCAAAATCCTGCGGTAAAATCCTTCCCAGGCCTGTAGCTGTAGGACTGGTCTGTGGCACCGACAGATTTACTAACAGCTAAAGGCGAATGGAGATTGGAGGTTGTAAATTAGGTGGAAAAATCCGACAAATCTATCTCCACTTTTAATTTTGTCTAAATATCAGCACTTTTGTGAATTCCCCCTCAGCTGTTCTCAGTTTTTTTTATTATAAATTTGAATATGACAATAATTTCCAGAATGTCTGACATTTACTAAAAAGTGTGAACTTGAACACCGGTATGTGCAGGAAAAAAAGATTGCACAAAGTTGCAAAAGTTCAAGTTCAAATTGCGTGCACAAGTAAGACAGCGTCATTTTTTTTATCTTGCTGCTTTGAAGTTTGGATGCTCAAAAAAATCAAATCATAAAAAAAATTCGAACCTAGTAAATGGCCCTTTGTGTAAGTACCTCTACAGGGGCTCTATCATCAAGTACGGTTTGGAATCCCGAAATGGGTAAAATTCCTGGATTGGATAAATAAAATTCTGATGATTGCAAATATCTACGAAAATGCTTACGAAAAAATTGTCTTAAGTCACAGATAATAACTGTTTGGCTGGATCTTATTCTCTGCCCTAAGTTCAGTATGCGGGGGCCCTGCCTCGTCTATACAATCGCCGCTGCACTTATGCATAAGCGGTTCAGTAGGGCCCAAAAGAAAAGAATTAGGTATATAGAAGAAGAAAGTAGAAGACCATCCAGTCCCACATGTTGGGCATGCCGGCTGTTTATGCTATAGGCTTCTCTAAGCGTTCCCATTTCTACTTTGGTGCCATTTTTTCCTTTCAAACTATTCCACCTGGCAAGGCTTAGATGTAAAAGTCATAAATTACGGAGTTATGCTTCGAAATCAAGTGAGGTCAGGGTTTGGACTTTTAAAAAGCAAAAGTAAATAGTTTGTCAGAAGACGTAAGAGGGATAAAAAAATGCCCTACCTAAGGAGAAAACCATTCTGTGGCGCTCAGTAACGTCTTGTTCTTGACCACCGCAGGGGTTAATCAATGGTACTGGACTGGCCGTATATCAGCTATGATTTGGCAAGGTGACCATGACGATTGGGCTCAGAAATATCGGACTCTTATTACAAGACTGGCCTCCGATAACAGGGAACGGGTGACGTATTGGACCCAGGGACCCATATCACCTCTAATCTTGATGTAGATGCATTTGGGCAAAGTCCTGTATTGATGATTGGAGATGATGCTACCTAATGTGCGCAGTTGAACCTGTGGCTCGATACCGTTAATTGGAACTTCAATTGTGTTGAAAACTTTCGTGGTCCGACATTCAAAAATGTCACTTCTGTCCATTTCTTAAGATGCATGTGGGACTGTGCCCTAGTTGATGCTAATTTTTGCCTGGGAGACTTTGGAGCTACACCATCTTTAAGGGTGTGTGGTACATCAGTGATTTCTGCATCAATTGTCGTACTGTGGTGCAATTTGCAATGAGTAGGTTGGATGGAATAGTGGTGCAAGGGGCAGCTTATGGAATCAACACCTTCAATGAATGACATTTTTTCCCGTTGTGGTTGACGCGCTCGCAAAGTTGACCAAGCATTAAACCGTACATATGCAGGTTATAAATGACTTTCTTTTGTTTTCATCTGGTTTTCAGATGAGATTAAGAAGGTGGCGGACGGAAAATCCTATGATAATCCAAGACGCTTATCCTTCGTTAGAAGATGTATTGAACCGAGTTCCAGGGAAGGGCGTATGAAACAGATGAAATCCTGCCAAGCTCCATTTACATTGATTACAGGCTCTGAACGGAAACACAGTCTGGCTGTCGGTAAGTGTGAGATAAAGTCTGACTATTCTATGGGAACTTAAGAGAAAAGGTATCTGGTGGCCAACCTGAACCTCCCCACCAATGTGTGATTACAGAAACTATCAGTCATTCCCCCA